>NC_135505.1:53234791-53534791 GCF_052857255.1 Amblyomma americanum | reverse complement strand
ATTATGCTTTCTGGAACTTGGTGCCGACACGAACACGAAGTAACACAGATCCCGGGTTACACAAGACACTACTTAAATCGCTCAGTTAAGAACAATGAAGGACTACTTTTCATAGCTAGTGAACGTTTTCAGTCTTATAAAATCGACGACTTTACGGCGGTCACACCGGACTTCGGACTTTTGACTGTCATTCATAAAAAAAGCATATTTTTTGTTTTATATTGCCCTCCAGGCGGGAACGTGGCAAAGTTTTTTACATATAGAGAAAACTTCTTATCTTGTATAAATGAAAACCGTTATGAACTCGTCCTGGGCGGCGATATAACTATTAACATGTTGAACGAAACACAGCTGCGTACTGATTTATCACCACCATTAAAAGCTAATGCATGTTTTAACACAATTACTGCTCCAACTCGCATTAGAAAAGACTGTGAAAGTTTGCTTGATATTTTTATTACAAACATTGAATCTCAATCTATTAACTCCGGAGTAATAAGCGCTCATATTAGTCATCATTGGACAGTATTTCTTCTCTTGGAACCGTATGTTTCGGCTAAAGAACGGAAGCAATGCCCCCCATTGACTATTAAAGATATTAATCCGGCTACTCTAAAGAAGTTCGGCGCAAAAATATCAAATAAATTGGCTTGAGGTGTACAATCAGTCTGACGTAGATGCCGCATACGAGTAATTTCTGCGTGTTTTCAAAAAGACCTACTCGGAATCTTTTCATCCTAAAACACTGAAGCTTAGAAAACCTACAAAACCTTGGATAAACAATGCACTTCTGAAACTAATCCAACAAAAAGATGCTCTATTCAAACATTTTTTGGACACAAGAGACACGTGCCATCTATCTGGATTTGAGAAATTTCGAAATAAATTGACTGCTACTCTCAGACAAGCCTAGAAAGATTACCTTTATAGGTTGTTTAATCCTGAAGCCATAAAGCGAACTGACATCACGTGCAGAAACCTTAGCACAGTGCTTAACATTGGACGTCAGCATTCAGAGGGCGTACGAGAATTGATAATTAACGAGGAACGTTCATCAGGTGTGCATTTAGCAAACTCTTACAATAATTATCTTGTGTTCCTTTTAAATAGTTTTCGCGATCCACGCTCTGCAGAGTACCTCAATTCCAGAAAGTGTGATAGTGCCTTTTTACTTCCAATTAGCGGCGAAGAAATTTATCTAACGTTCTCCGCTCTGCGAAATAGTAAAAGCTGCAATATTGATGACCTGCAAGTACGCCCCGTAAAGCACTTTTTAGATCTGATATGCCCAGTACATGAGCATATGTATAATTTGTGCTTTGTAAACGGTATATTTCCAAAGCGCATGCAGCTCGTAAAGGTTACAGTGCTCTTCAAAACCAATGATAAAAACAACCTCTCCAACTACAGACCTATATCCGTTTTGCCTGTATTTTCAAAAATCCTAGAAAAACTAATAACACTGAGAATGACGGCTTTCTGCGAAAAACACAATATTATTACTGACAGCCAGTTCCTTTTCGAAAGGGTCGCTCGACAGAGTTAGCTCTATTAACACAAAATGAACGAATACTGCACGCATTTGAAAAAAATTTAGTGACACTAGGTGTTTTCATTGATTTTTCAAAGGCCTTTGACACAATTAACACCACCACTCTGCAAACAAAACATCAAATTTACGATTTTAGGGGCGCATTCTTTGGCTTAATCAAAACCTATCTGCAGTTCAGGTGCCAGAGGATTTCAATAAATAACTGTATTTCCGATAACCTACCCATTCATTCTGGTTTACCTCAAGAAAGCATTGTTGGACCTTTGTTATTTATTAATTACTTTAACGACATATTGACTTTTGACACCACTGCCCGATTCATCATATACGGTGAAGGCACCAGTCTGTTCTTTACATCTGGTTATGCAAGGGAGCTCTTGGCTTTTGCTAACGCTGCTTCGAGTGAACTTAATCTATGGAGTTCATTGAATTCGCTGTCTATAAATACAAACAAGATAAAGACGATACTTTTTGAACCTAAAAACAAAATTGTCCACATTGACGGCCATTTTCAAATGGGCTCCTCGATTATAAACTCTGTGCCATCCATTAAATGCCTCGGGGTCGTATTTCAAGAAAACGTACTTTGGAATCTTTACACACTCTCAGTTTCTAACAAAATCGCTCTTGTTGTGGGAGTATAACGAAACCTCGGTTTTTTTATTCCCTTGAGCGTCAAAAAACTGCTTTATAACTCTCTCTTCCTGTGCCATCTGAATTACTGTCATTTAGTCCGCTGAAACACCACGATGTCTAACATCACAAAACTTTTTCTATTGCAGAAGAAAGCAGTGCGCGCTATCGCCAATTCTTCATATGACGCTCATACGCAGCCTCATTTCAGCGCCCTTAATTTAAAGCCGGGCACCTCCATATATCGTAGTATTTCACTCAAGCGTTTCACTGCTGCGGAAAAACAGAACACGAAATTTTTCGAGCATTTATCTCTATTTACAATGAATTCTGACATTTACAACGCACGTCACAGAGAAACATGGTACGTTTCTTAAGCGCGCGGTAACTACGGTCAACCAATGTTACACCACGCACTGCCATCTTTGTTAAACTCATTAGAAACTGAATAGACACCTATTTCTCCTTTTAATGGGTTTATTGTGGTTTGCTTTTTTTTTGCTCTGGTATACACTGACGCTGTGAATGCTAAACCAATTTTCTCTACTTGTAACTAACTTATTTTTGATAGATATGAATTTTAAAACTGTATTATTTGCGTCATTTTATACTATTCGCTTTCTGTAATATAATTCTTTGCAGCATTCTATCGTTGATTTTTTTACCCGTATGTATTTCTGTTGTACAATGTTCACTAATGCTTTTTTTTCTCGTTTATCCAGTATTGTATGTTTGTGTTCTCTTTATTGTGCACAGTACCATTTCGGTAGGAGGTACAGACCCCGTCAAGTCGAATTCATTTGGCTTTTTGTCTGTACTCTCGTCATCTGTACATGTATAGATGCAATTAAACTTGAATTGAATTGAAAATGTAATTATCCCGTCAAGAGCTAGCATGTTTTGTTATCGTAGATTGCGATAACAGTACCGCAGCTCGTAGGATCGCTGAAAACAACATGCCGTTGCTCTTTGGTCGGCAAGTCTGTGTTGATCGCGGAATTGTGGAGCTGAACAATGGCCGAACTGAACTCTTGGTGACGAATTTTGGCTGTGAACCTCAGTGTTTGCCTGGCAGAACAGTGTTTGCGTATTTCGAAGAACTTAGCAAGATTGCGGAACAGCACGCTTTGTCCGAAGCCTCGGCATCAATGGAGGCACCGACCACTCCCATTAAAACTGACGTGAACCCGAGCCTCCCGTCTATTCAGAAACGCTGCCTCGAAAGCGTTATCTACTCTTTCTGCGACTGCTTAACCTCGACCTCTAAGATTTGGCTGAATCCGCTCACAAAGCACCGAATTATAGTCGATGCCAACCAGCGGACGTTATCTCTGCCGCCTTACCGGATCTCATCGAAGCAGTGTGATGCCATTCGCCGCCAAGTTCAAGAACTTCTCCAGGACGACGTGATACAGCCGTCGACGAGCCCGTGGGCGTCGCCTGTTGTTCTAGTAGCAAAGATGGAACCCTACGGTTCTGTCTTGGGTACTGACGTCTAAACAAAGTCACAAAAAAGGTTGTTTATCCTCTCCAGCGCATTGAAGACTCCCTGGACCGGCTGCGCCACGCCAAGCGTTTCTCATCGCTCAATTTACGCAGCGGCTATTGGCAAATCGAGGTGGACGAACGCGGCTGGCAAACCACCGCCTTTATTACACCGGACAGTCTCTACGATTTCCGGTTGCTCCCTTTAGACCTGTGCTCGGCTCCTGCAATCTTCCAGCGGATGATGAACACCGTTTTTGCCGATTTGAAATGGCAGTCCTGTCTTGTGTACTCGAATGACGTTGTCATCTTCTCTGATACAATCGAAGAGCACCTGAGACGCCTCCGCGCTATGTTCGAAGCAATTCGTCCGGCTGGTCTTTCCCTCAAGCCCGAAAAGTGTCACTTTGCTTTCGAAGAGTTGAAGTTTCCGGGCCACATCGTGAGTGCGAACGGGGTCAGCCCCGACCCCCATAAGAAAACCGCCGTGGCTGCTTTTCCCGTACCACTGATAGGCGAAGTGTGCGCCGCTTTCTCGATATCTGCACGTATAATCGCCGTTTTGTGCAGAACTTTTCCCAGATCACTGAGCCACTCACCCGCCTAACGAAAGATTCCGAACCGTTCTTCTGGGGCCTGCAGCAACAGAAGGCCTTTCAAAACCTCCGAACTCGTCTCCAAAGTACGCCCATCATTGGGCACTTCGACGAGTCGGCCGCTACTGAACTGCACAAAGGCGTCAACAACATCGGTCTTGGTGCGGTCCTTGTGAAGTGGCAGGGTGGTGTCGAACGCGTAATCGCATACGCGATCCGCACCTTGTCGCAATCTGAGGCAAACTATTCCACCCCCAAAAAGAATGCCTGGCCATTGTGTCGGCAGTCACTAAATTTCGCGCATACTTATATGTCCACCCTTTCAGGGTCGTTAGTGACCACCACTCGCTGTGTTGGCTGGAAAACCACAAAGATCCGGGACGGCTTTCACGCTGGAGAATGCGGCTTCAGGAATTCGATGTCACCATTGTCTATAAGTCTGGAAGGAAACACAGGGATGCCACTGCTTGTCTCGTGCTCCTATCGATGACCCCCGAGCTGACCCTGATGACGATTCAGTTTTTCTTGGCGTCATCTCCACATTCGTTCTCATTCAACCCCAAAGTGACAACAGTGAACTATGGCCCACATTGAGTATCTGGAAGGAAGCGCTCAGTCTCCCCCACAAATCTTCACACGTGGACTGCCGTCGTTCATCTACTCGTTCGTAGCGGTAGGGTTAGCTGGCGTCGTACGGCTTTATCAGGGCGACGTGGACAACTTCGGAGGTCGGCCGTCCAGAAGACCGAACTGTTCTCTAGGAGAGAAGTTCGTAGGTGACTTCACCGAGCTGGCCAAGCCCCTCGTAGGGCCAAAGTATCGGCGTAGAAGCTTCTCAGAGCGCCCTCATTTGCATAATTGGCTCCACAATCGTACTTGTTGGCCGGCCTGGTAAAGCATATTTCGGTGGCGGAGCTTATAGCGCCGAGCGTCAAGAACTTGCTGGTGCCGTCCGCGCTCGCGAGCGATTTGGCGGGTGGCCTCAGCCTAACGAACAAAATGGGAGCACCCGTAACGGCTCTTCGCGACGAAGTCCTGCAGACGTGCCATGATGACCCATTGTCTGGTCACCTGGGTTTTTTGTCGAACTTTGGCATGAATACGGCAAATGTACTACTGGTCCAGGGTTGCTACAGTTGTGAAGCAATACGTACGAACTTGCCGCGAGCGCCAGCATCGCAAGACGCCGCCGACTAAGCCAACCGGCTTACTGCAGCCTATTGATTCACTTCAGGTCCTCTTCCATCAAGTCGGCATGGACTTACTGGACCCATTTCCGGAGTCCTCGCTTTGTAAGCGCTACATTGTGGTTGCCACCGACTACCGCAGCCAATACTGTGAGACTGAACATCTTCACCGTGGTACCGCTGATGAAACTGCGAATGTTTTATCCAAAACATTGTGCTTGTTCACGGTGCACCCACTATCGTTTTAACTGACAGGGGAGCAGCGTTCACCTCGGACCTTACGCAGGAGGTTGGGCGCCTGAGCGGCACCAGTCAACGCAAGACAACCGCTTAACACCCTGAAACGAATGGCCTCACCGAACGGCTCAACAAGACGATCTCCGACATCATTTCCATGTATGTCGACGAGGACCACCGGAACTGGGACGCCATACTCCCTTTCGTCACAATTGTCTATAATACTGCAGTCCAATAAACGACACGCTTCACTCTATTTCGTCTAGTACATGGTCGCGAAGCCGCAACCATGCTAGGTGCCGTGCTGCTTCCAGCTATCCCGGGCGCCGCAAGGCCGCAAGGAACGCGAGCGGACGCGTGCCATATCGGCTGCGTCAAGTGTCGCTGTTTCTTTCGGCGCATCAATTCGGCCTCTCTTGAAATTTGATCGAGTGGGTCCCTAACATCACCAGGACTCTGGAGACACCAAATTTCATCAGGTGGGCCCAATTTTCGCTTTGCGAGGGGAGATTGTCACTTTGCCACGAGGAGCGGGCGCTAGGCCTAACGGCTGCGTCGCTCCCGTGGCGGCGACACCCTCGCCGCATCTCAAGATGGCTTCCCAAGCCCCTCTAAGGGGGTACGACCGTGCCAAAATGGCCTGGACGACTGTTTCGGCACCTCAACCTGAAGCTCCCGCGGAACCTGCACGTTTCGAGCACGAGGAGCTCTTTCAACTTGTCAACCGGCGTGGCAGAGCCGGCTCCAACACGGCGGCTGCCACATCGGCGGCGTCCCAAGCCAAGCAGCAAGCCCTCACGCACGTGCCTGCCTCATCGCGTACAAAACAAGCCCAGTCGCGTCAGTGGAAACCCCGCCCAATGCCACAGATGCACCCTGAAGACTACGTGGTCATAATCAAGCCCAGGGTCACCGCCGACCTACGGAATACGTTCCGACGTGGTGAGTTGGGCAAAGCCCTGAACTCGCACCTCGGTATTTCTACTGTCGAGCACGTTCTAAATATCGTCCCCGCCTGGGAGCAGAATCTGCTCGTTGTGGGCGCACGGAATCCACACCTTGCCGATCGCCTGCTCGGCGAATTCAAGTTGTCGACAACCAAAGGCACCCTGCCCGTACACGGGCATTTGAAACAAACCGGGGACCTGTGCCGCGGCGTCATCGGAGGCATCGCCGACGAAGAAACCAGCGCAACGCTCACCGCCCAAATTGCCTGGCGAGGCGGCCAGATTGCCAACATTCGCCCCCTCGGAAAATCATCCATCGCGGTGATCACCTTTGTTGGAAAGGTGGTCCCGCGGTACGTCCACTACAACGGGGAACTCACCCCCGTCCGAAAATACAAGCGCACTGTGCCGGCCTGTGTGAAGTGCGGTACTGTGGGACACCGCGCGGACATTTGCCCCACGCCTAACTCACTCAAGTGCGGCCTTTTCGGCCAAACTGTGACAGTGACGCAGGACGGCCGTGCGCCACACGAGTGCAACCCGTCCTGTGCAATCTGTGGACTAGCCCACCCCACGGGCTCGAAAGATTGTAAGGCAAAATTCCGCAGACTTCATCTTGCCGGAGCCAAGCCCTCCCAACATGGGGTAACCGAGAAGCCAGCGCCTGGAAACTGGCAAGGTGCCCCCGTCGACGAAGCCAATGGCGGCGCGGTACGCGGCAATCACTCCACCGGCTCGCGCGAGGGAGACATCAACGCGGCCTCCTCCTCTCCCGGAGTGAAGTCAACGGGAGAGGAGAAGCGAAAGAAGAAAATGAAGAAGAATAAGCAGGCGCCACCACCGCCCCCTAGCGGAGACGCAGCCAAGCACTTCCCCGCCCTCAAACCAAGTGGCGCTGCCGGAGCCCTCGCCCCGGCGCAGCAGCAACACACTCAGGTGAGCAGCTGGGCAGAGGTCGCCTCCTCCCCTCCCTCCTCCTCACCCTCTTCTCCCTCCTCGGCTTACGGCATTGATGTCGAAAGCCGCAGACAAAATGAGCAGCTCAGATCGGGCACTTGCTCACCAAAATTCAAAATTTAGAGGAAAAGCTAGCTGCTGTGACGGGTATCCCGAGTTCCGACGCCATGGAGAGTGAGCCCGAACTGCCGCCCACGTTCGAGTCGGCAATGGCCGCAATGGAGGCGCGTCTCACCTCCCATTTCCAGAAAATGCTAGAAACGGCGATGAGCTGCATGGAAACCAAATGCTCGGCATCGGTCCCTGCAGCTCTCAGCCGGTGCATGAAATCCAACGCCACCCGAACGAGCCGGCGGTTCGAGGGGATCCGAGCCTTCAACAGGCACAAGAAAGTTATCGGCACTCCCAGAGACGCGGATTCGGTGAACTCCAGCCCCGCACCCCAACCCCGTGCTGGCTCTGGGTCGGAGTCCCATCAGCCCCCATCTGACACCTCCATTGCTAATGATGGCAGGACGACCTAACAAGCGTTCCCCTCCTCCGAAAACACACAAATTGGTAACCGTAACGCAATGGAATTGTAGAGGCTTCAAGGCCCGGCAGAAACGCGCGAACCTGCGTCTCTACCTAGAAACTTTCGAGGCTTTGCCCGCCGTGGTCGCCCTCCAGAAGCCAGGAACGGCGGCCAAGTTGTCTAATTACGCGACGTTCCAGCGAGACCCCTCGTCGTGTCTCCTCGTGCACAAGTCGTACACCGCCTCCGAAATTGACCTCGATCTCAATATACCGTACTCATACGCCATGGTAAGGATCCTTCCATTCGACGGTAGGATCCTCCCCTACACGTACTTAATGTATACTGCTCCCCGAAACTCAAGCGAGTGACCTTCGCGGACCTCTTTAGCCGTGCACTTAAAGAGGCGGGTCGCGACCCCCTGCTGATTGTGGGCGACTTCAACGCCCCGAGCCAGCTATGGGGCTATCGTAAGGAGGAAATGCGCGGACGCATGCTGGCGGAGTTGGCGTCCACACTGGGGCTCACCCTCCACACTGACCCGGCATTTCCTACGCGCGCAGGCACCTCGGTGACCCGAGACACATGCCCGGACCTCACCTTCAATCGCAACATAAGACACGCTGACTGGATCAACACCGAGAAAACCCTCGGCAGCGACCACTGCATCCTCAACACCACTGTTTATACACGCCCCCTCAAGCGCCCCCCCACACAAGCACACATCCCCAATTGGACCACCTTTCGCCAAAATTTCCCATCCGACGCCAACACGAACATCACAAAGCAAGGCTACACGAATTGGTCCCAGTTAGTCATATCGCGCCTTCGCTCCCACGAGAAGCAGATACAGCTCACAGAGGCAGTCACGAACGTGGACAACCACCTCCTCCACCTCTGCCAAGCGCGCCGCGGCCTTACACGCCGCTGGAAGCGCCAGAAACACAACAAGAAGCTCAAAGCGCGCATTGCGGACCTCACCCGGCAGGCAGCAGAGTACGCGGCCCAACTCGTTGACTCCAACTGGGTGGAAAGCTGCAACACGGCGGCTAGGCAAATGTCGAGCCGCAACACATGGCGGCTCTTCTGAGCCCTCATCAACCCAACGCAGACCCGCACAGAAACGCACAAGCAACTACACAAAGCCATGCACTCATTCCAAGGAAATACAACGCAGTTGGCACAGGCACTCCGGGATCGCTACCTGTGCACAACTCAGGACGGCCGCACACCGGCCTTTTCCTACGCAGGCAGGGAAAACTCGGAGTTGGACAAGCCTTTCCAGCTTCACGATCTGCGGGGCAGTCTGGCCATAATGAAGAGGGGCACCGCGCCGGGCCGGGACAAGGTTACCGTCAAACTTTTGGCGAACCTTCCTGTTTCAGCGTACCAGTGCCTTCTAGAATACATTAATGCGATCTGGACGGGGGAAACCCCGCTCCCCATTGACTGGAAGACGGCCCTTGTCACCTTCATCCCGAAGGCCGGGAAACCAATCGACACGGACAACCTCCGCCCCATCTCTCTCACCTCGTGTGTGGGCAAATTGATGGAGACGATGGTACGGGATCCGCTGTCCGAATACCTCGAACAACACAACACCTTCGCGGACACCATGTTTGGATTTCGCCCACATAGCTCCGCACAGGATGTCCTGCTCCAACTCGACTCCAACTCCAAATCTTGAACCCCATCACATACCCCCAAAACGACAAAATTGTCCTCGCGCTCGACCTGAAAGGAACGTTCGACAATGTAACTCACGAGGTCATACTCACACACTTGAGTCAAACTCACTGCGGCATCAATACCTTCAATTACGTGAAGCAATTTCTCACGGACAGACTATCATACATCAAAATACAGGACCAAGAGCATGGACCTTTCCTGCTCGGCACGAGGGGGACACCACAAGGCGCGGTGCTGTCCCCTCTGCTATTCAACATAGCCATGATGCGCCTACCTGCCCTGCTGGGTGCCGTAGAAGGGGTCCAGCACGCGCTGTACGCCGACGACATCACCCTCTGGGCTAAGAAAGGATGCCTAGGGGACATGGAGACCAGCCTGCGAACGGCCGCCCGCATAGTGGACCACTATGCCCAGGACTGTGGTCTGCAATGCTCCCCGCAGAAATCGGAATTCGTGCATCTGCGCCCCTCGCGCACATGCTCGACACAAATCAATCTCTCCCTGCAAAGCACCCCCATTCACGAATCCAAGGTAATCAGAGTCCTCGGACTCTTCATACACAACCAGCGACGTTGCGACACAACACTCGCGAAGCTCCGGCAGGTCGGGGACCAGGTGGGCCGCATGGGCCGCCGGGTTTCCAACAAGCGCGGTGGGTTACGATGCAAAGACGCCTTACGGCTGGCGAACGCATTCGTGACCAGTCGAATCTTGTATTCGACTCCCTACCTCCACCTGCGGAAACAGGAAGAGGATGCTCTCGAGGTCATCCTCCGCAAAAACATGAAACGCGCGCTGGACCTCCCGGTCTCTACCTCTACCAGCCACCTCATGGGACTGGGGATGGCGAACACTTTCAGGGAGCTTCGGGAGGCCCAGCTCACCAACCAACACACTCGTCTCACAAAGACAGGGTCGGGTCGTCGCCTTCTAGCCCGACTTCACATCCAGCACACCCAATTCACAGAGGAGAGATGCCGCCTTCCCGTACACTGGAGACGCGCCCTCCACGTGCGGCCTCTCTCCACCAACATGTCCAAAGAAGAACATAATGGCAGACGCCAGGCGCGGGCGGAAGCCTTGGACCGCCATTTTGGGAATAAACCAGTAGTCTTCTACGTGGACGCCTCGGGCCCGGACCCCAAGGGATGGTACACGGCCGCGGTCGTCCACGAGGGCAAAACAGTAGACGCCCTTACTTTCAGGGCCCAGTCAGCAATTAACGCAGAAGAGGTCGCCATCGCCCTGGCAGCCTCCGACTCCTCCTCCAAATACATCATCACCGACTCGCGAGGGGTTTGTTGAAACGTCGAGCAAGGGTGGGCTACTCCCCTGGCTTATCGCATCTATCAAAATTGTAGCCGAGACTCCGATCCTGCGCACCGATCTATTATTTGGGCTCCAGGTCACCAAGGCCTCCACGGAAACGAAGCAGCCGACGCCGCCGCCCGCGCGCTCTCTCTCCGGGCGTTTCTCTCGGCACCCGACGATGACCAGGACTCCGATTTCAATCCGGTTTACACTTTTAAGGAAATATGCGATTACTACAAATCCACCCACCAAACTCTTCTCACTCCTTGCAAAGGGCTGGAGAAGGCCAACGAGCGGGTACTCCTGCGCCTGCTCACTAACACGATGCTGTGCCCGGCAACTCTAAAGCATTTCAATCCTCAATTGGACGGGCGGTGCTCACACTGTGGGGAGGTGTCGGACACCTGCCACATGGTGTGGGCCTGCCAGCAGAACCCATCCCTCCCCCCTATCCCAAACCCCACCCGAGAGGACTGGGAGGCGACCCTGTCCGGCTGCTGCACCCTCCAGGCCCAATGGGCCTTAACGCAGCGTGCCCGGGCTGCGGCAACCGCCAAAGGGGTGCCTGACTAGGCATCCCCACCTAGTGGTTGTAAGGGCGTGACCCTTCAGGTCATGGACCCCAACACCTCTCTCTATAATTAATAAATGTTTTTACCACCACCACCACCAGCTATCCCTACCTCCTCTGTTATGGGTGTTCCCAATTCGTTCGATACGCTGAGGCCGCCCGCGAACTCGCTCGAGGGCGAATTCGGCACCAGCAAGTTTTCGACGCTCGGCGATATAACCTCTGCCATCAAAATATGCGTTACCAGCCTGGCCAACAAGTCTGAGTGTGGAGCCAAATCCACGAGCGAGGGCGCTCTGAAAAACTTCTACTCCGATACTTTGGCCCCTACGAGGGGCTTGGGCAGCTCAGTGAAGTCACTTAGAAGTTCCTCCCTGAAGAACAGTTTAGTCCTCTAGACGGCCGACTTCCGAAGTTGTCCACGTCGCCCTGATAAAGCCGTACCACGCCCGCTAGCCCTTCGCGCGTGTCTACACCACATGCCAGACACATGCGACTACCTTTGTTGTCCTGCATCCCACTGCTGCCGCACCGAGTCGGTGTCTGTTAGAGAGGGGGAGTAATGCCGCGCTACTAACTCCTATAGTGGCGCCGTGTCGCGGGTAAATTGTATTACCTGGCAGTTGGCAAGCCTTGGGCCTCTCAGGGCTAGAAGTTTTTTTATCTTCATCTCTCGAGCTGCCTGCTGCCTTGTGCGTCCCAACATCGTATCGAACGTAAAAATAAACCAGCCCTGCGTACGTCAACCTTTTCTCGGTGACAATATTGATACGTGCCACTGTAGAAGTAGAAGCGCCTGTATTTGTAGAGGAAGCAGATGGTTCTCTCTCGCTCACACGCTCGGACTTCTTAGAAACCGCAGTTATACGTGTCTTCTTTTGGTGCTCTCCTTCGAAGTGCTCGTAACATTTGGTGGAGATGCTGGGTACACTTCCCGATTACCACAATCCACACAGTATCGCTACTGACCTCACACCTGTCCACCAGCGACCCAGCCGCCGTATCCACGGAAAGTCCCCTGAATTTGGGCCTCTTCCCCAGCACACAAGAACGACGCAGCATCGGCCATCGAGTCCAACTGGCATGGCCACTAACACCAGATCACCGGCGCCGACCCAGAATAGCCAGTTGAGTCCAACTGCCATGGCCCCTGACACCCGGCCCCTGGCGCTGATCCTTTGCCACCCACCGCGAACACCGCCATCTTTTCACGGTGACGAGTTCGAAAACGCTGAGGATAGCCTGGAGACCTTTGAGCGCGCCGCCCTGTAAGACGGCTGGAGCGACGAGCGCAAGGTCCATAATGAATATCTTGCTCTGGAAGAGTCTGCCCGGGCGTCGTTTGAAAATCACGAGACTGCCCTTCCCACGTTGGAGACGTTTTGGCGGAGTCTCCTGGCTACATTCCCAAAAGCCGACCGCCGGGAGAAGGCTGAAGTTGCGCCGCACTCCCGAAATCAGCGCACGAACGAAAGCGTGCGCTTGTACATCGACGACATGGCCCGTCTATTCAAGCGTGCCGACCCCAACATGACGGAGGAGGTGCACCTTCGCCATGTCATGCGAGGAGTTAAACAGGAGCTCCTCGCAGGCCTCGTACGCAGCCCACCCCGCACTGTGGCGGAATTTCTCACCGAGGCGACCACCATAGAGACGACGCTCCAGCAACGGGCCCGCCAGTACAAACGAAACATCAAAAGCATTGTGCCCGAATTCGTTTTGTCGTGCCTCGGCGGGATTGCACACACCTTTCGCGAACTGATTTGGTCAGTTGTTCGGGAGGAACTCCAACGATTCTTTCTGCCACAGGTCGCTCCTTCGCCGCTGGCAACGCTGACATAAGTCGACAGAGACGAAGTGCGGCAGGTTGCGCCGGCACTTCCTGTTCCCGAAGCGCCGTCCCAGTTCGATCTCAGACCCACATTCGCATTCGGTGTACGTGGCACAGCTGGCTATGGTCCCGCTACTCGGACGCCTGCTATGAACAGCATCGGCACATGTCACGCAACCGCACCTGCCTACGGTATCACCTCGACGTCTCCCGTCAGTAGCAACTCCCCATATTATGCAACTGCAACTGCACCTGCACCTCAAGGTGCAGAACAGCATTTGCGGCATATTTTGGAAGGCCCAGACAGATGTGCAATGCCTCACGCTCCAAGAGCACAAGTGGGCGAAGTTTATACGCAGGAGCTCCAGAGAAGAAAACACAGCTGAACTCCAGACTTGAGCGGACGTACAACTTATAAATCAGCAGAAGTGAGTCCCTGCTCAAGCCGTACCTGGACCTACAAAGCCTGCGCAGTATTCCAATCGCCCGAACTCATTTTACAGATAGTTGCTCAGTGCGTGGCTGCCAGGATAGAGAAGTGTACATTGCTCCGAGATACTTCACTATCTGAACTTGAGGAATTATGTGATTTCTATATATCAGGCAGTTGTTTACAGGATCAGAACCCGGAAATACTAACAGTGCGCATTACTTCACATTGACGGACAGATGAATTCTTCCTAACCAGATGTGAACAACATTGAGGTAATTCTGCAAGGTTTCATAAAGAGTGTGAATGATTGTTACCTGATGATGTAAAAAATGCAATATTGTCGGCGTATACATACGTTTTCACATTTCGAATGCACGGAATTGAGCTTAGAAAAATCTTGAAAAGAAAACAGCCGAGAGAACTGACCAGTGTGGATCGCCTCTTGTCTGTTGAAATCTCCAGGAGGGAACACCATTTTGACAGCAATAAATTCTCTGGTTTCGAAAAAAGCAGAAACATATGCTACAAAATAGTTGCGGAAATTGAGTTCCAGTAAACTGAGTAACAGCATCGAGTGCTCAACGCTGTCTTAGGCTTTACTGACACCCAAAGTGACAAGCACGGCAAACTGCTCTGTGTTCCAACCTAATTTATAACGACTCTCGAGTCCAGTGTGAGCAAATCAAATTGAACATCCCGGCCTGATATCAATTCGACACGGATTCAAGAGAACATTTTCAGCAATGAAAGACACGGCTGAGCAGGACCCTTTCCAACAATTTCACTAGGTTTGATATTAATGAAGTAGGGCGTGTGTTGTCAACGTAAAACCCTTCCTTTGCATTTAAGCAGTGGAACTATTTCAGCAAGGCGCCACTAATATGGCATGCAAATACATTTAATAGAAAGGTTAACTAGAGCCAATAGGTCTTCAGCAGACTCATTAAACAAAATTTTGATCATAGATGACTTGACCTTATCGAGGCCAAGAGCCGCTGGGGATAAGGGTAGAACAATTCGCGATTACTCAGTTATAGAGACCTCAACGAAATCATTTGAGATGCATGTGAATAGCTGGAGACGGTCAACTTGGTTTGTAAAGCGCAGCTCTAGTTCACACTCAATGTCCTCTAAGGCCTTGGAAATGTCAGCAGGGGACTGAACGAGGGATTCAACGAGTTAATTTACACGCAAGTTTGAAACTAAATGGTTGATGATCCATGCTTGCTCCACAGTTAACAGGCGCTCAAGAAGTAGCAGAGATCCGTGGAGGAAAAGATATCTAAGGCAGAGTAGCTTTGACTCTGTACAAATGTCGGCGATCTCGTATTGTAGCAGACAAAGTTATTGCCGCAAACCCAATCAAAATGTCTAGAACTAAATCTCTCTGTTTTAAAACCCCCACGTCACATGGTACGAATTGAAGTCTCAAACTAACAAAACCTGAGAACGGCTACTAAACCTGAGTGAGTCAAGGGGCCGAGTGCCATGCACACCTGAAAAAAAACATGCATTACAGCTACCGTAAATAGCTGTTGACTATGGAATTATGAGATCAACCGCATTTCACATCCATTTTCTGCCTATTGGAAAGAAACGCATGCCCTGTCATAAAACTTTGAAGAGATTAGCACTAACAACCCTCCCCTCGTGATGACCGGTCAAGCCGCAACGTACGGTGAAGTAAATCTGTAGTTAGCCAGGTTTCCTGTAAAGCAATTCAATCCGGTAAAAGCTGATTGCATAGACAATTTAAATCTGTTGAAGGTGAGAATATAGAATGGGAATTCCACTGAAGTACAGTTAAGAATCCTACCTTGGCGGGAGTGCCGCCACGGTGGCTACTTTTTCTACAATCCTGTTCTTGGATTTTTAAGTAGTGTTATTTTCTTTGTCTTATACTGAAGGCAAGACGGACCTGCAATATTGAAAGAGACCCACTTCGTTACTGGGCGTGAATGTTCGACTCCATATCTGCGCAGTCGATAAACGATGCGTTCATAACGATTTTCAAAAGAGAGATCTCACAATTCGTTTGCTGCTCTTTTTTATTTTGGCCTAGTGGAACGGAATTGATGACCACGGAAGGAGGAGCAGATTCCGAAGCCAAAGAAGGCAAGGGCGGAGTGGTGGGCACCTGCAGCAAATTCGACATCTCGCTAACTATGAGCTGCGTAATGCACGTGGATAAGGTTTCCATAATGCGAACCATTGCATTTGCCACAGCTTTCACAACTGCAGCTGCGATAGCCTGATAGCACCTGGCATCAATTGGTGGGAATTTGGCAGCAACACTAGAGTAGCCCGAGGCTCTCTCCTTGACTGCCACAAAAGTCTATAAGTTCGAGCACCTGAACTCCCTGTGCCCGTGCAGGATAATCAGGCGAATCAGCACAGTGAGCACCAACACACAAACAACTTTTGTGTTGCTGTTCGGGACATTCCTCTCTATTATGACTTTCTGCACATGCACAGCAACATAAGCCCGATTTGCAGGCTTTGATGCTGTGGCCTGATCTCCAGCAGTTTTGACACTGAAGGAGCCGAGAGTTAAGTGCATCTACTCGAATTACCAATGGTCATCACTCGTTACTGTCTGGCGGAGAGAATATCCCTGCAAATGTAGCTGCCACGGACTCCCCAAGAATTTTTACTCCATGGACCGTTTCTGCTGCATCGAAAGTCAGCAATCAATCCTGCAGACGAGAGGTACTCAGTCGAGAGTCGACCCATCGGACTAAATCCTTGGAACACGCTATTCGAGGTGGAATGAATGCGATCACCGAGTGGTTGGCAAATGACGTACACTTCACCAGGTCTTTTACACAATCTTTATCTGGTGACCTGCGCAAAATACCACCTTTGCCGAGCTCCAGCACATCAGTAATGCGCATGAAGTGCTTCGACGTTGATTGAAGAGCCGCCTGTACTGCCTCCGATGTGTTCAGTCGGATAGCTCGTCCATCGGAAGGCACTATAGTAGCAGAAATGCTTGAAACGGCACTGTGGAAAAGAGATGGGAAAACCCCTGGCCGGAACAAGTAGACATTAGGCCTTCGGCCCGCGCCCAATAACCCTAGAACAGTAGCTAGCAGGCAAAGACAAGAAGGAGAAAGCGAGCAAGATTGCGGAACCCCCCCAAGTACTTAGTTGCTACCCCGCAGCAAGATGGAAGCTGGCATACCCTGTTCTTCACCTCTTCTTTCTGGCCTTGAATGACAAGGAGCACCGGGCAAAGACCGCGCACTACTTAGGCGCTTCCTCTACTCTGTCTTCCCAGGCATTGTCCGATGCAATATTGTTAAGGTACACAGTCGCGAAGCGAAGACGACGTCATTGTATCGCTGGGCAGTCGTCGAAGACGAGGACGCTGCCGCTAATGCTTGAGTGACCCGTTTTCTGGTGTGTCTTCTGTGTACGGCCTATCGTTCCTGCTGCTAAACAAATTTCGTTATATTTGGTGGAGGTTGTGCTGGGTATTACTCCACGCCCTGGACCTCTGCAGCGGCCGTCACGTTGAATCCAGCGCTATGCCATCCAGCGCACCACCGGCCATAATGTCCATCCCAGCCCCGACCGTTGTCGTGGCACAGCCTCGCGACCCGGGCACCTTCTGTGACACTGATGACGTCGATGTTGAAGACTGGCTTGACATGTATGAGCATTGAGTAAGCACAACCGATGGGACGCGACTCTCATGCTTGCTAACGTCATCTTCTACTCGGCGGGCACGGCGGCGTGTTGTTTGAGACGCATTAGGGAGAACTTACCTCTTGGGACACCTGTAAGCAGAAGCTCCGCAAGTTATTTGCCAAGCCAATCGGACGCAAGATCGGCGCTAAAAAAGACCTCGCTTCTCAAGCTCAGTCGTCCACCGAGTCTTACATCTCTTGCATCCAGGACGTGCTCGCTCTTTGCCGTAAGGTAGACAGCGCCATGTCAGAGACCAACAAGGTGGGCCACATACTCAAGGGGATCGCTGACTACGCTTTTAATTTCCTCCTATGCAAAGACTGCGCAACGGCTGACTCTGCCCTCCAGCTATGCCGACAATTTGAGCAAGCAAACACCGCCGTATTGCTCGCCGTTTCGACCGCCTTCCGAAAACGGCGGTAACATGCTCTTGCGAAGACCTGCAAACACTGCAACTGCCGTCTCATCCTGCCAATTTAACCAGAATTGTATGGAGGGAACTGGAGGCTATGACTCCCATCGCCTTCGCCCCTCAGCCACCTGGCGCTACGATTGCTCTGATCCAGGCCGTTGTTCTCCAGGAGTTCGCGAACGTGGGTCTCAATTCTGGCCTGCCCTCTGCGTCGCCGTGTACACCAACCATCGCTCCACTGATTGCTGCTGCTTCAGCGACTCCGGCCATCCTGCCGCGTTATCGCTACCGCAATCCTGCGGACTGGAGAAGCTCAGACGACCGTCCTATCTGCTTCACCTGCTCGCGTGTCGGCCACATTTCTCGTGACTGCCGCACCCGTTTGTTTTCCCCACCTCTCCCTAACTCTAATTATGATCGTCGTATCAACTACGGACCTCGTTCTGATTATAATCGTCGTGCTCACTACGGACTGTGCCAGATATCTACCCGTTCAGAGTTCTCACACGCAAAAGGCACTCCGACCCAGCGCAGGTAGAGCCGCTCGCCTTCACCTCAGGTCCACCACTCCCGTTGACCGTAATTTCAACGCCCGTCCACTCCGCCCTTACCTGGCTGAAATTCAGGAAGCTAAGCAATGCAGCTCCCTGATGTTACGCTGTATTGGCAACCCGGCCCGAAAATCCTCTTCGGACCCCCGCTCCTCGCCGCAACCCTCTCCATATCTGCGCAGACAGTGCACGAGTTAAGGGTCTGATTGAAACTGGCGCTCAAACTTCTGTCTTGAGCTCTTCGTTTCGTAATGCCAAAGTAATGCCTTTCGGCCTCTGCAACGCTCCTGCCATCTTTGTGCGTATGATGGACTCGCTCCTTCGTGGATTAAAATGGACGACGTGCGTGTGCTACATGGATAACGTTGTCGTTTTCTCCCCCAATTTCGAAATCCACCTACACCGTCTTTCTTCTATCCGTTCAGTCTACCGCCGCACCGGCCTTCAACTCAACTTCAAGAAGTGCAGCTTAGGCCATCGCCAAATCAAGGTCCTCGTCCACTTGGTCGATGCTTCTGGTGTCAAGCCCGACCCTGACAAAGTTCGTGCCGTTCGCGAGTTCCCAAGCCCCATTCCTCAAGCGACGTGCGCAGTTTCCTCGTGCTCTGCTCGTATTTCCGCCCGTTTATCGCGAACTTCAAAGACATGGCCCGTCCCCTTACCTCTCTCCTGAAGAAAGATTTGCCTTTCTCCGGGGGTCTTGACCAAGCTAGTGCCTTCACCGCACTTGTGGCGGCCCTCACTGCTCCCCTTGTGCTGGCCCATTTCCACCCTTCTGCGAGTACGGAACTTCGCACCGACGCCAGTGGCCATGTTATTGGGGCCATCCTTGCGCCGCGCCAGCACGACCACTATCGTGCCATTGCTTACGCCAGCCGCCTGGTATCTCCCACTGAACGTATCTATTCCATCACTGAGTGGGAGTGCCTTGCACTTGTTTGGGTGTCAACAAAATTCAGCCCTCATTTGTTTCGGCGGCCTTTCTGTGTCGTTACGGACCACCATGCCTTGTTTTGGCTCTCCTCTCTTAAATACCCCACAGGCCGACTGGGTCGCTGGGGCTTGCGCTTGCAGGAATACACATTTACTGTTGTTTACATGTCCGGCCAGTTGCACCAATAGGCTGACTGTTTGTCCCGCCATCCTGTCGATCCTCCTGGTTCCCACAACCATGATACCGACGATTGTGTTTTGTCCATCTCGGACTTTCTACACATCGACGACGAGCAGCTCCGTGATTCATCTCTACGCCCAATAATCGAACGCCTCCGAAGCGCCACTTCCGATCATGATCTGAGCCTGTTCGTGCTGCATCACGATATTCTGTAATGTCGCAATATGCACCCTGATGGCGTCGACCTCTTACTCGTCGTCCCGACGCATCTCCGTCCCACAGTCCGTGCCCAGCTTCATGACGCACCTAATGCAGGGCACCTTCGCGTGTCCCGCACGTACGACAGCGTGCACCGGCGGTTCTTCTGGTCTTGCCTTTACCGCTCTGTCCGTGGTTACGTTGCTGCCTGCGATCAATGTCAGCGCCGAAAAACGCCCCCGCTCCCGCCTAGTTGCCCGCTTCAGCCCATCGACATTCAGACTGAGCCATTTTTCCATGTTGGCCTCGATCTGCTCGGGCCTTTTCCCACATCAAGTTTCGGGAACAAGTGGATTGCCGTTGCGACCGGTTACACTACCCGGTACGCTATCACGCGCGCTGTCCCGACAAGCTGTGCCTCAGATGTCGCTGACTTTCTCCTTCATGACAGCTTCTTGCTTCATGGCGCTCCTCGTCATCTGCTTACACATCAAGGCCCCTGCTTTGTTTCTAAAATGGTCGACGACCTTCTCCGCTTTTCCTCCACCCGTCACAAGCTCACCACGGCCTACCATTCCCATACTAACGGCCTTACTGAGCGACTTAACCGCACCCTGACGGACATGCTGTCCATGTATGTCTCCGACCACCGTCGTGACTAGGACGTCAGTTTACCCTTCGTGAAGCCCGCCTACAATTCCTCATGCCTTGATACCACCAGATATTCCCCCTTCCACCTGCTTTTTGGTCGCGACCCGTTGCTGCCATGCTGCCATATGAGAGCTTACTACCTTCTGACCATTTAACTAGCAGTTATGCTTCTTACGCCATTGCCCGTGCTGACGCCGCCCGCCAAATCGCTAGGCATCGTCTCCACGCATCTCAGACCGCTAAAAAACGTCGTTACAACCTTCATCATCGTGGCGTCCATTACCCTCCCGGCTCCTTAGTACTCCACTGGCTCCCTGCAGGCCGTGTGTGACTGTGTGAGAGGCTCCTGCCTCGTTACGTCGGTCTTTACCGCGACTTGAGACAACTCAGCGATGTGACCTATGAACTCACGCCGCAGCACCCTCACTCTCATTCCGTGGTGCCGTTCACGAAGCTTGTGCACGTCGCCCGTCTTAAACCCTACCACTCGCACCCACCCCCCGAGGCTTCCCTGGGTGTGTGCCTTCTCCCGCAGGGCGTAAGGAGTGGGTAGTGCTACGGTACACAGTCGCGAAGCGAAGACAACGTTGTGTCGCTGGGCAGTCGATTTAGACGAGGACGATGCCGCTAATACTTGAATGACCCGTTTTCTGGTGTGTCTTCTGTGTACAGCCTATCGTTCCTGCTGCTGGACTATCCTCGTAATAATATCATCTATTTTGAAATCAATCATTTTCAGCATGCTAAAAAGCTTTCCACATGCGCAACATGCGTTCCGTAAGAGCTATTCCTGTAACTCACAAATGGTACTCTTGCTTTATGACATGAATTTCGAACTTTACCAGAATATCTGGAGCGACGCAAACTTTTAGTTCTCCACCGGTGCCTACTGTTAATACTGTCCCAACTGAACATCGCACGTTAACTTTCTAAAACAAATCCAAGAATTTCTTAAGCCCTGCCTCAAGTCCGTTGATATATAAGCAACAAGACTTTACATCCGGTCCCCGTTACTTCTGGCGTAGCTCCTAGGTCGGAATGTACATAAACAACTATCGAGAACATATTTTGTGATATATCCGTCTATTTAGTGACTACTCTGTTATCGGTCGATCAATAAGTGATGCTTATGAAGAACGCGACCTACAGGGTGATCTTAATAGAGTTGACAAATGGTACCACGATTATCTCATGACACCTAACGAAGCGTTAACACGCTCATGTCCTTTCATCATAGACATAAAACGTTTTTTTGCCCTTGCAGGAGATGCTGACATTCTAATACAGCACATGCGATCATAAAAATACTCAGGCATAATTGTAATAATACATTACTTAGGTGCCAGAAACATATACTAGCGAAATTTCTTGTGCAAATAAAAGCATGGTATTTGTCAGGTGCCAGCCACGTCACGAAACTAAACAGGTAAGATTACTGGCTGCCAGAACTTTGGTAAGACCAAAATTAGAATATGCAAAACCTCCATTTGCAGATCTCATCAAGCTTATTTCATCGCTGCACTTTAAGCTGTCAAAAATTGCCGGCACTTTTTGTTCAGAATCACCATTCATACGGAGCGAGTTTGTCATCCTTGAAATTTTTGCACAACTCATGAACTTTCGCCGTCGCTTCGTTGCAATTTTGATTGTTTAAAGCGCAGCACTTAGCCGCCCGCTTGTAAGCCGGGTCCGTCCTGCAGGTGTGAACGAGAGCGAGGGGAGAGAGGGAGGAGTGCAAGCGCGCTCATCTCGGGACCGGTTTTTGGCGAGCGAACAAACTCGGGTCCCACTGTCGGCCGGTCATCCACCGGTTTCCTCAAAAAGGGTATAAGCTATAGCCCGGCCTGGTACTCGGCTTGCCAGGGTTGCATGGCTTGGCAAAGGAGCCTGTGCCTTCAAATCCCGTCCTTGTGGGCTTGGAAGAGAGACAGCGCTAAGAGAGAGGCCGGCAGTGGGACACGGCGCTATAGTAATGCGCGCCGTACAGTTACTGTGTAACACCTGGAGTTGGGCATCTTTCCGCCATATTGCTCCGCAAAGCATCCAAATCATGAGGGAAAGCCGCAACTATTGCAAGCAGGAGGCGAACTTCGTGCAGGTGGTGCAGTGGTTAGAGCGAGTGCATGTTAAATCCGCTTGATTCTGGCTGCTGAACTTGCCTTATTCAAGGAGAGCAGAAAGTTGGGCGAGTTGGTTGAAATGCATACTGAAGAAGTTCTTCAGTTTGCCTTATTCAAGGAAGCTTATTCTCGCATTGAATGACACACCTTACGAAAAACTCTGAGGGAACTCAAGTCTGCTTACGAGGAGGTACGCGAAAGCATGTCTTTTGAGGAAAAATTACCTTTTCTTGAAAGGAAATGGCGCAGTATCTGTCTAAAATCACCATGAACACCTAAACTGCGCCTTAAGGAAAGGGATCAAAGGAGTGAACGATGAAAGAGAGAAAGAGATGCCGTAGTGAAGCGCTCTGGATTAATTTCTGCCACCCGAGGATCTTTAACGTGCGCGTACATCGCAAGCACACGGGGTCTCTGGTCGGGTTCGAACCTGGTTACTCCGGATCAGTAGACGCGCGCCTTAACTGCTGAGGGAAAGGTTCTTCAGGAAAGGCAAGGGCGCAGTAGCTCTCGCATCTCGACATCTTGGTGGACACCTCAACTGCGCCTTAAAGAATGCAACTGAAGGTGCATATGTCATCGGTGCGGACCACTCTTGCAAGGCAACCTCCAACTTGACCAAAGCATGCAAGCTATATGCACGCAGAAATGCTATGACACCACCCGTAACGCTGTACGATGAACGGTTCATCAAAATTTTGGTGCGAATGTAGTCGAGAATGCTGTCATTACATTGAGGTCAGCCAGTGATGCCATCGCCGACATTAATTGATTAGGGGATGGGGATTGGTTATCTGTTCTTGAAGCCGGCATGTGACTTCTCACGGGGACTAAACTCTTTTCAATCATCGGCCACGTGACTCGGTCTGACTTTACGCTACATTGTTGTCACGGGAATTGCTATGACGCCATATTAAATCGTTGTGACGTGACAATATGACGTTGACTCGTGATGTCACATGGTGCCATTTTCTGAAGCCATGATCTTGAAATCAAATTATGTAATGCTTTTTCATGAATAAATGCGTCGGCTGCAGCTCCTGTTTCAAATAGTTACAAACAAAATACTTGCCATGTGATGGAAGCGTCGCGCCATCAGCAGTAAAGGTCTGAAACCCCAAACTTTTTTAAACATTCGGCGAACACTTCCGATAAAATTACATCTTATTGACAAGATCACGTGGTTTTCTGTGAACATGCGAATTCGGAAAAAATAAAATGCCGCGAAGCACGAAAAAAATAATTGGAGGACGCTTAAGCTTCATCTTTAAGAGCGAGACGTGACAGCGTGTTGCAGCGCTGCCAAGTAGTCCACGGAATGCCAACGCCCGTTCGGCGCGACGCGTGGCCCGTTGGACAATTTAAGTAAAGGACGCCTGTCTCACATATCTCGGTGGATGCGCGAACCGGGCCATAAGGGAATTAAATTGAAATGAAAACGAACGGACAGCAAGCTGCAAGCTTCGTGGTGAACGCGCATTAGATGTGCGTTGCGTTGTTCGCCGCTCACCTCGCGATTCCTGCGTCCCCGCACGGCCCCGCTGCACCCGAGCGAGACGAGCGGGAGTCGCTGCCGTCGCGCGCCATTTCTTGAGGCAGTGGGATACTTTGCGAGAAGGACGACGAGGAGGAGTGCGAGGAGGAGGATTTTTCGCGGACGGCCAACGCCGCATACGCCGACACCGGCTTTTCTGTGGTGCGAGCTCCTTAAGGCTGTGGCGTTAAAATAGTTGTACAAGTGGGCAGTCAGCGCTGGTCAAGTGATAAAAGAAGCGCAGGAGTTCGCCGCTCCGCAATGCATGGATGCTGATCAAGCATCACGATTAACAGATAGAGAGGCGAGCGGCGCTAAAAAAAAACGCGGAATTGTAGGTACTATTTATACACAAACTATAGCGCACCCTATATTGGTTTAGTTTATCGGGGTTTAACGTCCCAAAGTCATTTAGGTTATGATGGACTCAGTAGTGAAAAGGTCCAAAAATTTCGAACACCTGGGGTTTTTTAACGTGCAATGACATTGAACAGCACACTGTTACTGTATAAGAACACAGGATTGCATTTAAGCCTGCTTAAGAGCAGAAACGGGAAAGCCTTCCTCTTTCCTCTCTTTCTAACTCCATTTTTAAATTTTTATTTTATATTGAAAATTTTGTTATCCTCCGTGTTCATGTTTTTTACTTTTGTTGGTATTACTACTAATATTTTATATTTTTTATATACTGATTAATCATTGTCACGTTTTTACATCGTTTTTCACCGATCCAGTCAGGGAAAACCTGCTTGAATGGCAGAATTTGTTTCGAGAATTCAAATTATCTTTTTATTGGTTACATTTCATCAACCAAAGGTTTATCATTTCAAGGTCTACTCACGCAATACCTACCATGTTCAAACATTTGCACACTTATAGCCACTGAACGACAAAATGGAGCAGACAAAACCTGACGCGACATAACCTTACAATGCTTTATCACCACTGCATGAGCGGAAGTAGGTGGATAGGAGACGGAAGGTTTGTCTCGAGAAGCCTGTGCCAATGCGTTGCCACCTCGCAGTCGCGCCACGTTTCACGCGATTGTCGGACGGAGATGTGAAATCTGCTGCACGCGAAAAATTGTCCACGTCGGCCACGCCACACACGGCGTTGCCTTTGTATAAACCGTCGGCCGCCGAGAGGACGCAGATATTCGTGGTGCCGAAGTAAAGGCCGGGCGGCGCCTTCGAGAGGACCGTGCCGTTCGCGCCTCCAAAACATACAGAACTGCACTGAAATTTCGGATCAGGCAGTTTATTAATCGTCCTTATTTTTAACTTTTATTACAACCCATAATTTTAAAAGCCAAGAATCCCCGCGCCTGAGCTGCGCATACCCGAAAGGAAATAGGCCGTGCACCCATATGGTAAACTCCTCCAACTACTTCTTTCCACGAGCTTCGTCAGACTTGAATGGACTATCCTACTCCGTCGCTGCTGTCAAATGCCCGTCATCATAGTATTTCCTCACCAAGAAATTGCCGCGAGGATAAGCTGAAATACGTGAAAACATACAAACCTACACTATTAAGAATAAACATTGATGTGCTTGCTTTTTTGAAAACGAATGCAATTTTCAAACAAGTTTCTATCAGACGTAGTATATACTTAGGAACATAAAAGGTAAACAGAGATGAGAGTAATAGAAAAATTTGCCTGAAGCAAAATATTTCAAATTTCGTTATTGTAATCACTACCATCAACATCCGAACTTCTTCCCGAGCAATGCTACGGCCTCGGCAATAGACCACAGATTAGGAGAGTGGAGAAAAATGCGATGTTTCATTACTCACTGGAACAATATTTCGTAAAAGTCATGAAATTTGTTGGAGATTTACTGTAAATGACAAGCCACATGTTCTATGCTATTGAATCAAACAGTTAGGAGCTTCGTCTTTCCCAAGCGGAATAAAAATATTGCGAATAGAGGCTCGGCGAAAAAGGAAGCAGTCAAAAGGAACAGGTGATATCCACATGTCATTTTGTGCGATACTTGGCACCTACAATGACCAAGAGACCTGTCGTAACATTAGAGTTTATATACGTACTATTTTGGCTATGCTTCTGAAACTTCAAGAGGGTTTGTACTGCGGGTGCTAACGAGCGGTTATTTTAACGACACCGTAACTTAGAAAAAAGTCAAAATCCTTATGGTATTCAAAGAACAACACTGTTTTTTTACCAACTCCGAAGATATTTTAGATTTATTGCTTAATGGCAATGTCTGAACGTACACAAAAAATATTACTGGAGCTTGGGGCAAAGAAATCCAGGCACCTCTGTCCACAATTAAGCAGCCCCGGTGCCATCAGGTGTCTTGGTGTTACTAAAGATGCCCTTCTTAGAACATTAAACAAAATAGAAATATTAAAGGCAGGAACAGCATATCATTGCTCTGAAACCTATATGATGCAGTCTTCCAGGTAAAAATATTTACGTTTTATTTCTGCGGCCTGTGAGTTCAATTCAATATTCATATGCATTCGACAGCGCCAAATCGAAGCAGCTTCAGCTATGCGACTAAACTCGAAAAGTTATAAGAGGACAAGAAATTGAAAATCACTAGGCAGCCACAATACACGCAAAATCTGTCTGTTGATGTACAAAGTCTGTTACGAGTAATAAAAAAGGCAAAATCAAGGTTATATTTAGACAAAGCTCTTAGCATGCGGAGAGAGTAGCGTCACATCTTTGGGCAAGCAGAACGTGACAGTTTGAGGGCATCAATATTTAAACTATATATTCCTGCGCTTTGGCTGGCCTTTGACGTTTATATTGCGTGATGTGAAGCAGGAAGCATTTTTAATCTATTATTCATCCATTAGTTTTCATCTTAACTAACCTGGAATAAACAAGTCGAATACATATCAGCTATGGCTTGCAAAATGCTAAATTTATTCAAACGTAATTTAAGATAAGCACCTGCCAAAATCAGAGAAATAGCTTGCTAACGTAAGATATATTTTGGAGTACTACTGTATGGTTTGGGAGCCCCATACTAAACTTCTTTCCGACATGCTTAAAAGGATAAAAGACCGTGCAAATCGATTTTTCTGCAATAATTATTACTTCATATCTGGCGTTGCATTACGTAGGGAATGGTTGGAATTGGGACTGTTAAGCAGGCGCAGAAAACATTTGCGGTTAGAATTGCTCTACAGAATGTATTTCGGAACAGTTAGAGTAGACAGAGAAGCTTACTTTTTGCATCCTCATTTTGTGTCTAGGAATTGTCGGACCGATATCTTTCGTTCTTTATTTCTTCCGCACACTGTCAGCGAATGGTCCCGACTTCCACAGAAAATTTCTGAATGTCGCAGGGAAACAATGTTTCGGGCTTAGATGTCAGATGTGTAGCTGCTTGCGCGGTGCCTTCGTTTAAGTTGCTGGTTCATTCCTTTCAAATTTTTTCTTCTTTGTGGTTGTGGCGTCATTCTGTTTTTTCTTTTTTATTCTTTCGCACAACACGGCCTATCTCGAACAATGTGTATTTCCCTCCTGCAATAAAGCCTTCGGGCACTGCAGGTATTTTAAATAAATTTAAATAAATAAGCTTTTGTTATTCGGATTAGTTGGTTGGTTGGTTCGGTTGCTTACCTTGAGCTAGTGGATTCCATCCTTGCCGCGTAGGCCACATATTAAGGGAATTGAAAAGTAGAACCACCCGTTTACTATGCAATGTAAGTGCGCAGTAAAGAAACCCAGGTGTTCTAAATCAATCTAGCGCCCTTTACTACGGCGTTGTACATAGCCCGCCTGTCGCTTCAGAACCTTAAATGTCTTACCCCAATACTATTTGCTGATAGTTGCTACTTAATAAATGATATCCATGATGTAAACAGTTGTGTCGCGCTTTGCGTAACTCTTTTGGCCTGGTCTTGAACCAGGAGCGGGCACTGTCTTTCTGAAATGTTCTTATGTGCAATCGGCCACCTGACTATCAATAACCACCTGCCCAGTCTCATCTTCGGATTTGGTTGAACTACTCAAGCACCCATCGGCTGTCGTCGCTACGCGTGAGACATTTTGCGCATTACCGGTTACACTTTTTCTCAGATAGGATACCATTAAATAGCGCAAATTCTACAACTCACTTCCGTCACTTTCGTCCTCCTAAAGTTATTCGTGTCATTTTACTTTCAATAGCTCGCTCGACGCTCCGCAGCGCTTATTTTCAGCACCTGTTTCTGCTCCAAATTTCATCGTCGATAAGGTATTATGTTTACAATCTGTCCTATTTAGTTATGTTGGCAAATTCCTTTTCGTGTCCTCCAAACACTGAGAAATACATTATATTCTTGCTCTCCAAGCTATTTCCTTTCTGTTGTAGATTGTATGTATTTCCATTCTAGAAAATGGAGGTCAACATACAGATAACAAAACGGTTGCTTTTGGCAAAGCTGGGGCTCTCTACTACAACATGAAGAATCATTTAACCTTGGTTTTTCACTGATTTACATCTAGTTGTTCTGATCTGAGGTCATAACTTGACTTAGGTGTGTTATCATCAGCATCTACCTCTGCATCCGGCACGTGCCTTGTCCCGTCTATATGCACAGCATCTGGAGTGCTACATCTGGATTATGGCACTTTATAATTAGTCTGCCAGCACGAGGCCTATAGATGTGGGCTATGTGGGATAGCTGGAAGCAGCAGCCAATATAAACAAAGGAACAAAATTAAGAAAAGGACGCAGTCAAAGCTCTTGATTGGCGTTACTTTCTTTACTTTGTTTACGTGTGCATTGTAGGCTCCACTTTCTAGCTATGTCGAACGAACTAGCTAACCGATGTTCATTAAACAATTGGACAGATTTAGGTTTATGGCAGTGGGGATTTAACGTTCCCAAGCGACTCAGGCAAGGAGGCACGCCGTAGTGGAGGTCTTGGGAAATTTCGACCGAAATACTTGGTTATGAGAAAAAATGGTCTCCATTCCTTTTTTTTCTCTTCTTGTCGAGCTCTACTCAACCTGACTTCGGTCATCAGTCACCGATGTAAAGTGAAGTGAATAACACGGCACCGCTCGCGGAGTTCCTAGATCGTGTTGGTGCCGCAGTGGCTGAGTGGTTACTTGGCCCGAAAAACGCTGATTGGATTCCCAGCCGCGGCTGCGGAATTTCGAAGGAGGAGAAATTCTGGAGGCCTATGTACTGTGCGATGTCAGTTTTCGTTAAAAAACCTAATGGTAGAAATGTCCGGAGCCCTTCACTACTGTGTCCCTGAGAACCTGAGTCGCTTTGGGACGTTAAGCCTACAAAAATGTCTATAATTTGTTGCCCGAAAAAAAATGCCTGAAAAGAGTGTGGACCTCACTTCAGTTGGGAGGTCTGTTATGTATACTTATTGCTTCCCGTCGGCCTGGAATGCTATGGTATGTCTTCCTAATGGCAATACGGGCTGCCGTTATCGAACAGCTATAGAGAACGGTTTGGTTTGCTTTATAGAGGTTTAACGGCCTAAAGCAACCTAAGCTACGAGGGACGTCGTAGTGAAGGGCTCCGGAAATTTCGAGAGCCTGGAGTTCTTTAATGTGCACTGTCATCGCACACTACACGAGCCTCTAGAATTTCACCTCCATCGAAATTCGACCGCCCCGGCCGAGATCGAACCTGTGTCTTTCCGGCCAACAGCCGAGTGGCATAGCCACTGAGCCACCGCGGGGGATACTATAGAGACTGCTATTTTTATACGCATACATACCATCGCAAGGTAGGTACAGAACGGTGGCTTTCAAACTTACCTAGCAGCCTAACGCTGCGGCATTTTTGATTGCAGCCGAAAGGAAAGGCAGTATTAACGGCTGGTCTATTCTGAAAATCAGGCCGCTGTCCGTCGCACAAAGTCACGAGTCACCAGAACTTGTTTATGGTTACACTCTACTTTGCAGAGGAATTCGACCTTATAAATGCAGCTCTTGCTGAAAGCAGAGCGGCAGCGAACAAGTAATCGAGCATCGAACACAAAGCTAAGCCGAGTGTTTTGATTATTTTCGTGGCGACATCATAAAAAGCATAGAATTGCCGCTTTCCTCTGTAGGCAACACTACGCCGTGAGGAATTGCGGCTGCAGTTTTTGCAGCGCGGAAGAAATCAAAGAGCTCTCAAATACGTTGCTTTAGAATTTTGAAGAGGACACCAAAACTCAGGAATGAGGTTTAAGATTTTCGGTATTGTAGTTGTAACGACGTTTGTTTGTTTTTTTTTTGATGAGAGAAAAAGAAAGTGGATGCATATCATTCAAGACGGCAGCGGCGAATTGACTAATTGTGAAGATATCAATACACTCTTGTAACTCTCTGGACGCGATACTCTGTTGCAGAAGCCGTATATCTAATTGGCGGAGTTTGAAATTGAGCTAGCAGTTCTTAACACAAAATTGTAATTCTCATTCCCGAATTTATCCTCAATATAGCACAAGAAATGGATCTATAACGGTTGTTTTCCAAAGTCATTTACCCGCCACCGCAAAATTTCAGGGCTCTAACATTTATAGAAAGAGTTAATATGTGAGTAAATACACATACCTAGCGTTTTTCGCGCAATACCTTTCGAACCCATGTATAGCTACATTCTTTAAATTCGAGTGGCATTTTCAATATTCAATGCTGTGTCTAGCATATCAATATAGCGATCATAATGTCTACTCACATTTTACCAAGGTGGTTGTAGCCTTGTAAAAACTTTATACCATCCGTGCTGCCAAGGTTTCGGGTATAGATACATGTTATGTCCACTCCAGAATCAAGGCGTGAGTAACTTCTTTTGTAAAGAAATGTTACCTCATGTGGCTTGAAAAACTGCAAGAAAAAAGTCATAGATTGTAATCACCAAAACCCTTAGGCCATGCTGCTGAACAGTCGTAAAGAAAAATTTTAACACAAATGAGTACACAATATAACAATAATTAATAATTTATGCATACATAAAAACATTCTATAGTTAATTTTATAACTAGGAGGTAGGCATCTCGGCCGTGGTGGGAAGAACTCACTACAGCCTCAGTGTTTTTTAGCGCAATAAGGTACGTAGAGTACCTTTGCTTTATGCGAACTAGGTCATTTTGGAGGAAAAGAGCATTGAAGGAGTTAGTTATAGAGCGGTAGATTACAATGTCGTCCGCAAAGAGCCGGGTTGTAGAGGCTACTGCTAAAGGTAAATCATTCACGTACAGGGCAAATATTAAGTCGCCTTTTACAGTTCCTTGGAGCATACTTGGATAAACACGTTAAAAAAAAGAGGACGAATTAATATTACAAGAAACAAACTACATGCGGTTGCTTAGAATGCCTTGATAAAAAAAAAAGCTAGTGCATGGAGGTGTAATCGAGACAGCGTAGGTAAAGTGCCGGATGAGAGACTTCGTCGAATGCTTTCTTGAAATATCGAATTTACATTATCGGTAGAGATGCTGCGGTAAAGACTAGAATGAATGTCACGAAGCAAAAGAGCCTGTTGGGTTTCACGTCAATGTCATTTACAATGCCCATCTCCTGGTTATAAAATTAACAATATAATTTTTTTTATTTCTGCATAAATTATTATTTATTGTTATATTGTGTACTCATTTGTGTTAATTTTTTTGCGTTTTCCTTTTTTTCAACTTTCTAGCCCCTATCCCCCATCCCCAACGTAGGGTAGCAAACCGGAGACTCACATCTGGTTAACCTCCCTGCGTTTCCTTTTCATTCTCTCTCTCTCATTTGCAAAAACCGTGCTGTTTTGCCCGAAGGAAGCTTAAGACGATAGAATGAAAGGGATACGAATGTGAATGATATACTCTTTGATTTTAAAACACACACGACTAAATAAATTGTTGGGTTTATAGGCAATTTTCAATATACAGAGGATCTTATTCAGGGGATATGGAAATTTCTAAAAAAGACTCATTCCGCCACAGATACAGGCACGCAAGGAAAAAAATGCGCAGCAGAATTACCGCTCATGCCCTTACATATTTTTTTTTTCCTGCTGCAGTCCAACAAGTACCATAGTTCGTTATTCTCGTCATTATTACATGCATTTTTCACTTGAGATGTGCGGATGTGCACGTAACCACTATGCTGCCAATTACTTCTTTTCGAACGCGTACTCAAATCAAATTTTAATATGAGTGAAAGTTCAACCCTTGATTTAGATAGCAGATTTTGTCTTCCAGCGAATTAAAAATGATTATTTTCTCCAACTTAGAACCTTTAAAAGTGCGATGGAAAAAAGAGGGAATCCTCGATACGGCAGATCGATCAGTTATTCTTGCCTCAATAACTTTGGCACACACCCATGGTGGGGGATAGACAAGAGTTTGGTGCAGATTCAAACAGGAAAAAACTCACCCAGGTTTATTTGAATCGGCTTATAAATATAGAGGAGTAATATAGATGAAATACAGAGAAAATATATATAGAGGAAAAATTTAATTTTGAAAGGTCTTGAGGAAATCGGAAAGAAAATCGAGGAAAAAAAGTTGTGTGGGTTGAATAAATTAATTTGAAATAATTTATCAGAGAGGGAAAAATTTTGACAGAAAAGTAAAGGCCTCGAGAAGTGAACAAAAAATCTCCCGGATTTAGTAATATACCTGTGAAGAAGCTGGCAGACCTGCCTAATGGCATGCCCTTTGACGGTTTCACCGAAACACAGAAGCCTGTTTCATTAAAGTTCTTCACCTCCTCCTCCGAAGGACAGGAGGGCGGGAAGAGTACACGGCAGCTCTAATTGAGCGAGAGGATTTTGTCAAAACTGAATTCTCTGCCGTGCAAACCGATCACTTAAGCGGTATCTTCTTCCTCTTTGTCAAGGTTTCATTGACAGCTTCGAATCTAAACTAGAATCGAGCTACGCCTGTATTTGCTTTACAATGAATTAACAAAATGAGGTTTTTGCAGTAGCTCTACTATAATATAGACTGACAGCTCATATCAATTGTTAGTCCCAGCTTAGGGAAAGAGAACATTGTCTCAAGGCACGCTTAAACCAAGATTCTGCATTAAGCTGCCGTTTTCTGCCACCCACGGAGCGCAAAATCATGAATATCGAGGCAGTATCTGCAATGCAACAGATTTTAGCTCTGTTTTGACGAAACGCATGAATTCTTGCTTGTGCCTATTTCATCTCGCATTGTAAACAGCAGAGTCATAAAATTTTTCTGCAACCTTCTTCGAGTCACAGAGTGGCTCTTGAATTTTTCGCGGAAATAGCGTCTTTTTGACATGTTCAGGGCTTTACCTGACTACATACACGAGCGCCATGGTTGCCTTAAATTATGTACAAAGAAGAAGCATTGATATCGCCAAAGCAAGTAAATGTGCCAGCGAAAGCACGCAGAATATTGCCGTTCGCAGAAGAGAGCTCACAATGGCAACTTATTCGCATAAGTTCCTTGTAGCTGCAGTCAATCCAACTGCTCCCACTGGCTGGTCGCGCATGGCTCGCATGATCGCAAAAGTGCACAAATTGAAAGGTTCCTGAGTCGACTATGGTGGCATTCTTATATCTGTAACTGATTCTTGGAGTTTATTGTGAAGACACTCTCGCAGAACGCAGGCGCCGTGTGCAGCAGAGAAAGTTAAGTTCATCCACAGTCCACCGGTATGGCTGGCAGTCAAGCCTGGGCTAGAATAGAAATTGCCCACTTTACAGCGCTGCTTTATCACTGCGAGCTGACCACCATGCTGTGCACTATAGAGATCTGATCTTCATTCGGTTTAGAGGAAAGTCATTTTTTTATTTCATATCAGCTGCATGACCTGGAGGCTCTCCAGGGCTTGTTTCCTTTTATCGAGTCATCGCACTTGCTTGATAGAGTATAATATAGAAGCGCAGGCTCATATAATAGACATCTTTATTTTCACTATCTTTGGTTTTTTGCTCTTTTATATGAGCTATTTCTTTGCTCCGAATAAAGCCAGCTGATCAGTGCACTACAGTTAACCTCTCCTCTTACCCTTCAGTTTTTTTATCTCTCGGAGAGCTACCAGCGTAAAAAACAATTTATGAAGATGTATACGAAAAAGCCATTGTTAATTTAAGATAACTGCGAGCACAAGAGAATGAAGCAAACTTTTCGCTGCAGTAATCCTCATAGAGGTTAGCGGTGCTCGTAGATTGCAGAACGGCGCTAAAAAGCTGTTTGCGAAAGAGCCAAATATATGAATCAATAGAATGACTGAAAACATAGCGCACAGTATAGCGAATCCTGTCTTCCGTGAAATGAAGCTGTTTAGCCGTTTTGCTTCAGCTTCGTAGTAGCGTGAATTTTATAGAAGACTGGCTGCCATAAACGTGAGTTGCCACCGTGGATAATGGTAATTCTGTCAAACGTGAGGAGCTGGGATATCGGCAGTTTCACCGCGGCGTATTTTTAATACTCATTGGAATTTAAAATTCTTATTTATAAAGTGCATCTCGGTGCGGAAGCTGTCTGACCACGTGCAATAGACTTGGAACCCATAATTCCCGCTTTAATCAGTTGGGCGATGAGGAAAGCATCTCATGATTTTCAGCCGTACCAGATATATTATCTAGAGATTGCGCTTTTAGAAACACACCATTTCTTTTTGTGGTTAAGGGATCGCCTAGTGGAAAACTCAGTTATGGGAAGAGTTTGTCGAAATTTTTTTATGTGGTAAGAAATGATTAACATTATAGAACTAGAATTTTTGCAAAATAATTAAGGCATTTTGCATTTGGCAACTCTACTGCAACGCATATCACTTTGTCAAGATACCTGTTGAATTGCCCATCGTCTGAGCCGGATTAAGATCTAAGCCTGCGGAATTTTCAGTACACATTATTAGCCAACACACTAGGCCACTTTATGACCTCCTCACTACAGTCCCTGGTGTTTCGATGTTAGCGCTGTGTGGTAAGAGCTGAAGTTTCCAGAGGCGCTAGTTATTAGTGAGCGAAGAATTCTTAGCTCATACTGCGTTTCTTTTTAGAGGTTGACAGGTCTTAGGGCAGCGCTCACAGCCCCGCTAAAAATTTTCTTGAGTCCATACCAACTTTCCTCTCAATGCCTCTTTTTATTATCCGAAACGCATGCAGAATGTGGCTGTTTCAAAACAAATACATGCACCAAAAATAGCCTTTGCATGGGCATGGGCAAGTGCCTGGCGCTGTTGATGACACAATGGTTGTCGCTGTATGGTTCCTTTTGAGCATACCCTTCGCTTTTGTTAAAGCTACAAACGCAATGACGCGAGGCAGCTTAGTGGTATTTATTGCCCAAAACAGGAAATCAGACTCTGCAAAACTATGAAATGCAGAGTGCATTGTTCTTTCCTTTATGTCTCAGCTCCTATATTTACGTGAAAGCTAGTAGCAGATGGACAGGAGACTAAACAATAGCCATGCACTCAGACCCCTTTTGATTTGCCGTTAGGGTCAAAAAGAAAAAATGTGGGCAAATTCAGCATGTCTCAAAATTCTGAACTGTCAGACACTTGTTGCCCTCGCACAATCTGAATGCCTAAAGAAGCGCAGAACCGTATTCAAGCCTTGCTTAACATCTCCGTCTACGATCATAGTATGAACTTATCTCGTGATTAAGGCTAAATGACGACGAGGATTATCAAGAAAATGAAAGCGCAGTAATTATCAGCCTCATGTTTTAACATAAATCATCCCGCGCAAAAGAGGCCGAGGGAAATGAGGGAGCTGAGAGAGCGAGGAAGTGGAATTCCGTGACTAGCTTTCAGGGGATTTGGACAGGATGGTTTATAACGTATAATGTAATCCTCTATTGTACGGGCGTTTTTGCATTTAGGCTCCATTAAAGGGCAGCCGCTGCGGGTGGTATTCCATCCCAGAACGATGTGCTGATCAGAAAAATGTAATAGCAACATGCCACAATGGCACCTGATACAAATAAATTGGACGGGAGAGAAGAAAACAGAATCTCGAGATGCAATGAGCAGATTGCGCACAGTGTGTCCAGAACAAAATAAAGCGTGCAGATTGCATGCGGCCGGCCTCCCTCTTCTGAAAATTCGACAGAAATTAAAGATGTAGAAGTACTAGTGGGTGACAAAATTTGGGACTGCTCCAAAATGCAGAATAAACCAGTTAATATCAAAATATTGGTTACTCTGCGGGAAATTCGCGAGTTGGTTTTTAGTTTGGCAGTTTTCAGCACTGCATTCCCGACTGCCTTGACCTTTTAATGTCCAAATTATGAAGGATTTATATAAAAACAAATATTCAACCGAAAATTATGTGAGATCATATAAGTCTACTTATATTGAACCTGTCGTTCGCGCCGATTGCATTCGTGATATCAGTCGTTTCTATTAAGATTACTTCTAATTCAGAGTTGGAAAAAAGGCGCTAAACAAATCTGGCGTTTATAATTTGCAAACGTTCGTGATGAACGAAGGCTTCTTAGAAACAGACCATATCATGGCGCTTTCCAAGCCTTCAGAGCGGTCATGCTAATTCTTCACCAAGGCCCTAAGTGCCAGCACTTTAGCAGTTTTAAGAACCGGAAATATTTCTCGGTAAAGTGCCTACAATGCTATAAGCAAGTCAGCCTTCTCGTCATTGTCATCAAAGTCTCGGCAACTAGACAGTGATCTTCGTATACGATAGCTTCCTCAGATGCATAGGTAATTACTGGGATTACTGATGTCCAGCTAGTGGTGCTCACCAAGGAATCATCTCAGGCTTCCGCCTGAGATGATTCCCGGCCAATTGCGCACCCACTATATCTTGCTGCAAATGCGCATGCGTCTAATCACAAGGATGTCGAAAAGGGTTCTCATTCGTTCCTTGGCCAAGAAAGCATATTTCTAGGAAACAATCTCTGAATCACTCCACCCTCATTCTCTTCCCCTTGGAGTTAATTATTTATACAGCAGCGAACCGAAATATCCGAAGAAAAACACTGCAATATGGCGCTTGAAATGTTCTCAACGTGAGCTGGATTATGCTCAGATGGCACAAACATCTTGAGAGCGTGAATGATGCACATGCCGAGAGGCTGTATATGCAGTCACTAAGTAGCTGAAGGCTCTTGCTGGATAATGCAATTCGGATTTAGTGGCAAGGAGAACGTTCTCAGTTTACCCAGAGAAAGGAACAAGTGGCGTGTTGTAAAGTTCTCAAACACGCGTTGGATTTACTGTTGTTGTTTGCTCGGTAATTGCCAAGCTCGCTATAGGCATTCGGCAGCAAATCGTGCACAATACCCCATGTGTCATTGGAATTTAGGTCTTATGGCGTGCTCGTCCCATGAAAGAGAAAAGTCAGTCATTAACAAAGCCTTTGTGCCCGAATTATGCGGTGCGAAAACGTAGCTCCCAAACCTTAACTGTGCGCCCGATATGTCGATATCAAATCTTGCCACCAATCGGTACCATTCCTGTTCATGCACATTAGGATATTGATGCAAAAGCTTGTCATTTGTTTCTCCATTGCAGGCGTTTTCCAATGCAAGAATTTTCTCAATGCCTTTTCACCTCGACCTTATCAGAAGCTTAGAAAAACGCTAACATTATCCTAATTTTCAAGAAAGGAGACGCCAAATACATGAAGAATTAAAGAGTGATCAGCCTATAAGATGTTACTAAACTAATAGCTAATAGAGTAATGGGAACCTTAGACTTCATTCAAATAAATAATCAGGCATGGTTTTGTAAAGGATATTCCACAATACGCCAAATTCACACTATAAATCAGGTGGTAGAGCAATGCGCAGGACATAACCAACCTCTATATATAGCCTTCATTGATTACGAAAAGGCATTCCACTCAGTGCAAACATCGGCAGTCATACCGGCATTGCTAAATCGGGGGGTAGAAGAATCTTATCGCATAATCTTGGAAGATATCTATAGCAGATTCACAGCCACTATAGACCTCCATAAAGGCAGCAATAAAATTACATTTACAAAATGGCGTCAAGCTTCGAGACACGATCTCGCCAATGCTATTCACCGCCTGTTCACAGCAGGTATTCCGAGGGCTGAATTGGGAAATGCTGGGGTTAAGAGTAAATGAAAAATACCTAAATAATCTGTGATTCGCTAATGAAAACGCCTTGCTGAGTCACTCAGGAGATGAACTGCAGAGCATTATCAATGAGTTTGACAGGAAGAGCAGAACGGTGGGTCTAAGAATTAACCCTTTGAAAACCAAAGTAATTTTCAATTGTCTAGCAAGGGAACAGCACCTCACAATTCACAGAGAAGAGCTGGAAGTGTTAAAGGAATATGTCTAATTAGGGAAAGTAGTGACAGCTGATCCGGATCATGAAGTGGAAAGAACAAGAAGATTAAGAATGGGGCGCAGCGCATATGACAGGCTCTCTCAGATCATGGGTGGCCAATTGCCAGTATTCCTCAAGAGAAAAATATACAGCAGCTGCGTATTACCTACGCTCACGTGCGGGACAGAAACGTGGAGGCTAACGAAAAGGGTTCATCTTAAGCTAAGGGCATCGCAGCGAGCTATGGAAAGAAAAAAGATTGGCTTAACGTTAAGAGACCGGAAGCGGGTGTCGTGGTTGAGGGAACAAACACGGGTTAATGACATCCTAGTCGAAATCAAGAGAAAGAAATGGGCTTGGGAAAACCATAAAATGCGTGCCAAAATAATCGCTGGTACTTAACGGTAACAAAATGAATTCCAAGAGAAGGCAAGCTTAGCAGGAGGTGGCAGAAAGTTATGTTGGCGGAGGATATTAACATGTTTGTGGGCATACGTTGGGAGCAGCTGGCAAAGGTCAGGCTCAGTTCGAGACAATGGGAGAGGCATTTGCCCTACAGTGGGTGTAGTGAGGCTGAAGATGAATATGCTTTCGAGGCAGCATTTAGTGTAAGTGTGCCTGTTGTCGGCAATGCTTCGCATTATTTATTGCGTTTTTCTGTCCCCATATTCTTCTCGAAGATCCCTTCATTTCCTTTAACTTGTCTGCTAATAGCTTAATGAAGGACTCTGTTCTGGCAGTCTTGAGGCCATAGGTAGCATAAGAGGGCGCTCGCACAGTTTCCGCCCCGCCGTTAGATGACATTCCACGTCACACTCGCGGTATTAAAGGACGTGATACGTCCGCCGCTATGGACGAGGGTGGCGCTGGTGAACACTCTCAACGCTCGCTTACACCCAATAAACATATATACCCACGAGAGCAGCATATTGGACAGCCGTCGCCGTAGCTCAGTTGGTAGAGCACCGGACGCGATATTCGGAGGTCGTGGGTTCGTATGCACCATCGGCATGTTATTTTTTTCTGCTGCTTTTTATGTAATTTTCCTTAAGCTATAGGTTAATCTAAGTATTATTATCCCACTGATAAGCACAACCGTTAAGAAAAAATTACACATTCCCCTATGCACTTTCGTTTCGGTGACTGTTGGCTCCCTCCATAAGTTTGTGAAAACAAGGCCCTCATTTCCTTTACCTTGTCTGATATATATATACATATATATATATGTATATATATATATATATATATATATATATATATATATATATATATATATATATATATATATATATATATATATATATATATATATATATATATATATAGATGTGTGTGTGTATGCGTGTGTGTGTGTGTGTGTGTGTGTGTGTGTGTGTGTGTGTGTGTGTGTGTGTGTGTGTGTGTATTGTAAGGCGGAGGTTTATATAAAAGAACTGGGAGGAAGGAAGCAGCGGCTAGAACAATCCGAGGGCAACCAGGTCGGGCACAGGCACACGTGGCGATATCAATACGGCTGATGCGCAGGGCCATCTTCTTCGTTTACACGAGTCATCTGCTTTATCTAGGTGATTATCTTCTTCACAATCACCCCCGTGGTGAAGAGCAGCCATCCTGGCGACTTACGGCGACTGCAATATGGAGGGGTTGTAGTAAGGCTTGAGACGCTGAATGTGAACTGTCTCGCGGCCGCGGCGGCGGAGATCGGGATATGGCGTGAGGGGTTCGACGACGTTATTAACTGGTAATGTGCGCTCCAGACACAGTTGGGGTCGTCGTAGTTGGCGAGAAATTTCTAAGAGAGTCCAGGAGTACTTGATGGTATCCAGAGCCACACAAGCGCACCAGGAGAGAAGTGCGATGTGGTGTGAGCGTTGTCGTGGCGGAATTCTGGCGATACTGGGCGTCAGTTGTGAGTGACCGGGCGATTTGGCGACAATCTTCTGCGTGTTGCGCGGCTTCGGAAACGGGTATATTCGGAGGCGTCAGGTTGGTAAGGCAGAATGGTGTCTATTGGAGGAGATGGATGACGGCCGTAAAGAAGAAAGAAAAGAGAGAAGCCAGTAGTGGACTGCTGGGCGGTGTTCTAGGCGAAAGTCACATAAGGGATCATGAGATCTCAATTCGAGGTGTTGGATGCGACATAAATAGAGAGCATGTCCCCGAGGGTGCGGTTAAATCGCTCGGTGAAGCCGTTGGTCTAAGGATGATAGGCGGAGGTGGTACGATGGATTATGTTGCACTGGCGGAGCAGGGCGGTGACGACTTCGGACAAAAAGGCGCGTCCGCTGTCGCTAAGCAGTTCACGAGGTGCACCGTGACGAAGTACGAAACGTTGCAAAATGAAGGAGGCAACGTCTGTCTCTGTGGCAGACGGAAGGGCGGCGGTTTCGGCATATCTCGTGAGATGATCAACCGCAATGATAGCCCAACGGTTGCCGGCCGCAGTGTACGGAAGCGGGCCGTAGAAATCAATGCCGATACGGTCGAAAGGGCGTGGTGGGCAAGAGAGTGGCTGCAACTCTCCATCAGAACGATGAGGAGATGGCTTGCTACGTTGACTGGCGAGACAGGCGCCTACGTATTTAAGTACGAAGGTGTACATGCCGCGCCAGTAATAGCGCAGCCGGATGCGGGTGTATGTCTTGAAAACTCCCGCGCGACCGGATTGTGGGTCAGCGCGGAAATAGACGCAGATGTTCGTGCGCAGGTGGCGCCGAATAACGAGTAACCACTTGCGGCCATTGGTGCTGTACTTCCGGCGATAGAGGAGGTTATCGCGAATAAAAAAGTGGGAAGCATGACGGCGGAGAGCACGGGATGGAGAAGTAGCCGTGGGGTTGGGGAGAAAGTCGAGAAGAGAACCGAACAAGGAGTCAGTACGTTGCGCTGAGGGCATGTCGCTGATGTGAAGGGACGACGGGGAGACTTCAGAGGTGGAAAGGCTGGCGATCTCGGCTGGAAGTGGGCAGCGGGACAGGGCATCAGCGTCTTGATGCTTGCTGCTGGAACGATAGACCACGCGGATGTCTTATTCTTGCAGACGAAGAGCCCACCTGGCAAGGCGGCCGGATGGGTCTTTCAAGGAAGAAAGCCAACAAAGCGCATGATGGTCCGTGACAACGTCAAAAGAGCGGCCATTGAGGTACGGGCGGAATTTGGCAAGTGCCCATACGATCGCCAAACACTCTTTTTCACTGACGGAGTTATTAGTTTCAGCCTTCGCAAGCGTGCGGTTTGCGTAGGCAACAACGTATTCATCAAAACCACAGATGCGCTGGACGAGTACGGCGCCGAGGCCGACACCACTGGCGTCCGTGTGGACCTCGGTAGTAGCGGTTGGGTCGAAATGCCGCAGTATGGGCGGCGCTGTGAGGAGGCGGCGCAAGGTTTTATACGCATCCTTGCACGCCGGAGACCACATCGATAAGTTGGAACTGCCGGGCAGTTGTTGTTGTTGTTGACCTCACACAATGGCACATACCCACAAGGGGGATTGGCCATAACCAGGCGGTGACTATTTTAATGACCAGTTGCATGTGGCAAGCATGGGATGAACTACCAAAATTTGGATCGCACAGTTTTCGTAGCCGAGGTGGTTGCAGGAGGTTAGGGGGGTCATACAAACTAAAATTTAGGCAAAGAAGGGGTAAGGATTACTATAAGAGGTTGTAAAAACCGAAATACAGAAGCTGATAATGGGATGGGCAGGACGAAAGCTCATGAAGGTAGACGTTTTGATTCTAGTAGATAATTTTGAACGGCAGAGCAAACATTCCCATTGGTATGACCAAGCATAGAAGCGCCAAGAGACAGAACAAGCGCAGAAGACAGGCGCAAACTGAGATTCTGTATTGGAACTTCTAATAGTCGCCTCCTAATCGATGAGTAGCGACGGCAAAAAAGAAGAAAGTGCTCTATTGTTTCCGGCTCCCAACAATACGGACACAATGGGGAGATCGCCAGACCAGGCCTGTATACGTAAATATTTAGTTGCGGCACTCGGCAACGAAGCCTCGTGAAGGAAACTTCAAGATTGCAGTTGTGTTAAAGGCGCAGCGATCGAAGAAGATGAAGAATTGTGAAGAAGATGATGACCCAGACAAAGCAGATGACTCGTGAAAGGCCAGTACGCGGGAGCTGGAGGAGGTGGCGCGTAGACTGGGAGACGGCGGCGGCAAAGCCGGGCCACATGACCAGGCAAGCCGCAATTGTAGCAGGTAGGCTGGTTGTCGATGGTGCGCAAGGAATTGGTGACTCGCGGAGCCGCCCGAAGAGAAGGAGCCACCGCTCGCGCAGTTGTTTGAGGCAAAGCATAGGTAGGCGGTTGAGGTCTGGCGACGATGTCCGCAAATGTCAGCGGAGCGGCCATAGGGGGCGGCGTCTGGGCCACAACGTCTGCATATGTCAGTGGAGCTGCGACAGCTGGTGGCGGATGGGCGGGTGGAAGAGCCTCGGCCAACCTGCTCTCGGATGGCGTGTCGAAGGGCCGGAGCCAAATCTGGAGCTTGCCCTGTAGGGTTCGGCAGAAGAGAAAGCTGACGCGCCACATCTTCCCGAACAAAGTATTTGACTTGTTGCAGCAGCGATGAGGTGTCAGGTGAAGGTCCAGCAAGCAACTCAACCTGTCGAGGGTGCTGTAGAGTCAGGAGCCTCTGCTTCCGCAGCTCCTTGAAGCTTTGGCAAAGGGTGACGACTTCAACAACAGTGCGCAAGTCGCGCTCTAGCAGCATCTGAAAGGCGTCGTCGTCAACACCCTTCAAATTGTGTTTAATCTTGTTAGCTTCTGACATGTTGAGGTTGACACGCTTGCATAGGTCAATGACGTCTTCTATGTAACTGGTAAAGCTTTCGCCGGCTTGCTGAGACCGTTCGCGCAAGCGTTGTTCGGTGCGGAGTTTCTGAAAAGCAGGACGACCAAGCACTTCGGAGAAGGTTGTCTTGAAAACGGACCAGGTGCGGATGTCCACCTCGTGGTTTCAATACCACAGGTTAGCCACGCCGGTGAGATAAAAAAAATTACGATATTTAGTTTGGTGGCATCGTCCCATTTGTTGTGAAGGCTCACCTTCTCGTAAGACGTGAGACAATCTTCGACATCCTGATCATCGGTCCCACTGAAGATGGCTAGGTCCCATTGGCGAAGGGAGCAGGCGCAGGTAACAGCTGGGCCCACTTGCGCGGCTTGATGTTGAACGTCGTGAGGCGTCGCAGGTGGCGGGAAAGTACGGTTGCGCAATTCCAGGGCTGTTACCCGGCTCCTCCACCAAATGTAAGGCGGGGGTTTAATTAAAAGAGCTGGGAGGAAGGGAGCAGCGGCGAGAAAAATACGAGAGGAACCAGGGGGCCTATTCTCGACACGCATGACCGCCGTTCGGCGCCATATTGTCTCTCTGATTGGTTCATAGGGCGATCACGTGCAAGTCACGAGTTTCAAATTTGTGGCGCAAAACCGCCAGGCTTCGATATCGCTTCCTGCTGAGACGTCAAAATGACGTGTCCTCGAAAACTGATTTTTAGCATAGTTATACTGGGTGCCAGGTTTGTAAATTTAAGTGTCTGTGGAGGGGAAACGAAGCTGCAGCTGGCAGGAAAGAAAGAACTTGGCTCGTTTTAGCAATTTTGAGAAACAAAGTTTGTACTGTGAAAGGTTGCTTTCTAGAATGATTGGCTGGGGGAATGTCACGTGAATCACGTGATACGCAAGCGTAATTCAGTGAAGTCAAAATGAAGTTTCGTGATGCAAAGGAATTGCTGCCACTGCTGAAAAATGCCCCATTTGGCCGCCGTAATTCGAGACGGCCGCAAGATGGTCGAATTATCGTGGACATAGTCAAATTATGACCACACTGATTTATAAGGCTGTTAGCTCACCGTAGTTTGATAGGCGCTTATTTCAAGTAATAAACTATTCAGAAACATGGTTGTTTTGAATGTAGAAGCATTGAAACGGCGTTATAATGGTACCTCTAAATTAAGCAGCCTTTTAGAGCCTTAATTATCAGAGCGTAATTTTACACCCGCGTGAGGACTCTAGCTGCGCTTTCGTTTCAAACGTTTCTCTCATGCTAAGAAATTATCGGTCCACGCGGTCGCGGTTGCTCCAGCGCGGTTATGGCGACGTCCGTAGCTGCCGTTTGTTGTCATGGGCTGCGGGAAGCGAGGCATTCGTGAGTGCGCCTCAGTGTTTTCGAAGGACAGCAAGGTTCGTGAGTTTGACGGCCTGGCCAGTGATTATGGTGTGGTGGCTGTGTAAGAAGCTTTGCGGCAAGAGGCAGCGCGTGAGCACCTTGGTCTGCCTTAAACATGGGATTGTAGGTGCTCCGGCCGTAACTCTGATCCTGTGTTTCAAGGCGCGATCGGTAGCTGTGAACGTCTGAACACCAATTAGTTCAGTGTTTGCCTCTATTTACACGCTGTCGCTGACCTGATATTCAACTGCGTGAGTGATGAGAGGGTGGCACAAAAGGTTGTCTGCCGGCTGAGTAACATGCTTCCAGAATGTGTTCGCCTTGTCGGCGGGGCTGTGCTCATCAGTGCATCATCTGTGTGCATCAGTGGCTGTGTGTATAAGGGCAGTTTCTGAAGACAGCGGTGTCAGCAAGGCAGTGTACATGTGCCGGGTACATCGTCTCGAGCATCGATGAGGTAAGGGAAACAGCAACGAAAAATTGCTGTTGACTTTCTTCGGATGGCTGCATGCAAGGTTATTGATATAGATGGCTGGTGGATTTCTTCGGGTGTGTAATAACAAGTCCCTTATGTTCCTACCCTTTTTTGGTAACATGCAAACAGCTATGAATCTCATGGCACATTTATTTGTAGCCTATTAAGCGAGGAAGCCTTGTGTAAATAGAAGCAACATTTCAATACAGTCTTCTCTGTAAAGTAAAACACACAACGAGTTTTCAGATTACTACATTATGCGGAAGTGGGTGACTCGTAGGGCGTCTGCATGTCTATGGTTTTCTTTCGTTGCACACAAACACAATGGCTTGGCATCTGCATTTTGATAAATGCAGTTGCAAAAGCATTCGTGTAGTGAGATTTTAGTGCAGTTAATTATTCTGAGGTAAAGTTAACCTTGGACTTCCCCTACAATGTGCCTTGTAGCAGTTGCCTTCACTGCAACATAATAAAAATAAATATGTAATAATTATTCATACCCATTAGTATGGCGGTAGTCAAGCTGTTTTCACAGTTCTGTTTTACTTCCTCCATCATTTTGATAGAGATGACCAAAAAATTTAACTGTTACAGAAGCAGTTTATTTGAGTAGTAGTTACAGTCATACGTGAAACTTTAGTTTGATAATTGCCGCCCTGTGATGTCTCGTATTTGAAAGTCTTTTCTCATGTGTGTATGAAACTTGCATTGCACTCAAGCTCACGCACTAAAGACAGTGCTGATTGCCTTCCAGGTGACATGTGTATATTGTGCCTCTTCGATGCATCACTGCTATCCTAGGAAGTCATGTGCTGAGGAATGCTGCTGCAAGGTTCAACATCGTTCCCCTCTCAGCTAGAGTGCTTCTCAAGCAAAGAATCATTCTTTGGAAGGGTTGCATTGGATGTCTTCACAGGTGTCAAGTGCTGTACATATGGAACAGGATTGTTTTCAAAGGCAATCACAACTTGCACTGTGCGACACATTGCATGCATCCGCACTTAGCGGCAGGACTCGCTGCCATAGTTTTCACCTGTAGTCATGCTATGATCAGTCTATGTAAACATTTTTCATGCTTCAAGTTTCATTGCACACAGCAATAAAGCTGTTCAAGTCTGTGATTTTTGTGCTGCTCTTTAAAAAGGACCAAATTTTACTTTCAGTTTGTCACTAGAGTGTGTAATGACAGGTGTGTTTGATGCGTTGACAAGGCTTTTCTCTAGTGCTGCAGTTCTTCACGTGACAGGAAGCGTAGGAGAAACTTTTCTCCTACCATCTGCAAATTGGCCGGATGTGTGCTTAAACACATGCTTTAACGCTACTGAACAGATTCTAATTCTTAATGTACTGCATTTCTGTGTGCTCTCTTTATGCAGAATGTGCATGTTGGTGCTTCAGTGCAGTGAAACAGAGGAAGTCGCCAAAATGTTTTTCTCCTGCCAGCAGAGCTTTAAACTAGTACTTGTCTTTGATTTATGTTAAAAGTTTGTGCTCCATGACGTGATTACTGCTTCACTGAAATTTCTTGACATGCACAAAACATAGGCATGTGTATGCAGTCATTTATCACATCTTGCTCAGGGCGTAGTCTGATTTTGTAGGCAACTGTTCGTCCGATAGGAGGTCACTAATGTGTCATCTGTGTGTGCTCACAGAGCAAAGCAAGCTTTGTCTCCTGACATTTCTTTGCCTCTCTGCCCGTTTTCTACTGTTGCTTTTAAATGCTATGTGTAGTGATACAGCAATCCACTAGTTTTCCTCCGAGCAAAAAGTGAGGCAACTCTTTCATGTTGCCAGCTGCCAAGCTTGTATGAATGAAAGACAAGGCAGCTGTCTGCTAGTTCGACCAGTTTTGCTGTGTAAGGCCCTGCTTTTACCAACCTTGTTGCTGGTACTTTGCTTCTTGGCTGCAGCTAATGCTGTTAGGCGAATTTGACAAAAATTACAATCTGTCAACCTATGTTTCTTCGGTAAAACTGGGGCATCAATGGACGCAGTGCAATTTTTTGATTCAACACAGGAATCTAGTGGATTTGGCACTTCGTGAAATGGGCATTATCAATGCGCACATATACCGCATCACACTTTTTTCAAACATTGCAACGTGTCTTGTTACCGGAGATATCTGCCTCTGTGACCCTGATGTGTGCGGGATTTTACCACTTTTGCTCTGTGGCAGCAGCAATCGGCTCATTACTGTCATTGCCATGACATGTCCTGCAGCAGTCATGAAATTTTCTTTTGTATCAAAAACAAATGTGTTTGTTGCGAAACTTTGCAGAAAGGAAGTTTGTTCTACAGCTGACTTGCTCCGAAATTTTGCTTGAGCTTCAAAAGAAAATTGGAAGGAATTTTCTTTAAAACAAGCTAATATTTCAGGGGGCTCAAATTTTGTGCAATATATCTTCCAGTGCACTCAATTTCCTCTAACATATTGCAGTTTCCTCTGCGTTTGTATTACAGCTAATTTCTTTACTCAATAAAATGCACCAGTTTCACTTACATCTATCCTGATAACCAGTTTATCGTCTACTTTACCCAGTACTCAGGCCTTCTCTTGCGATTAACTGTGTCAGTGCCACCAATGTCTAATCCCACCTCTGTGTAAAATTATCTGTGCATGCGTGGCTGTGCTGATGTTCGGCATAAAAAGATGCAAATGACTAAATGCATGAGAAAATTGCATTCAACCCTTTAGGCCACTTTGTACACAACTGCGTACATTGCTAACTCATTTTTATCGGAGTTTGCTTTAGTTGTCACTAATTTACTTATTTCAATCCCATTTAGCATCCATCGTCCTCTAAATAGGGTTATTTTTATGGTTGCAGCACATATTTTTCTGGCAGAATACAACAGCATAGCAACTGCTCCAGTATGTATGTTTGTAAACAATACCTAGATCGAAAATTGGAATGCTTGTTCTGCTTCGTATTTGGCATTTCTGTTTTGGTTTTTAATGGTGCGCCAGCTCTCTTCAATTGTAATGAATTGCAGGGTTGTAGTCAAGTCTTCAGGCCACATGATCTGCTTTTGATCCCCGAAGTGCAACACTCAGTGTTATTGAAGCTTAAAGGACCTTGAAAGGCTAAAATAAGGGTTTTCTTCACCTTGCAAAAGTTTATAGCATGATGGTGCCCTGAAAATTTCACTACACAGCTAAAAAGTGAACCCTGTGGCGTGAAGTCTTCACGTTGGGGTGTACATTCACCGTATCGTTGCAATTCCTACTGCTGACGTCTCCTAATATCTGTGTATTGTATGGTGCTGTGAGGATAATTTATTTCGTGTTGAACAATCTCCTGTGGTTTATTAATTATCATGAATACATCCTACGTGGTGCACACATTAAAAAACCTACCGAAAGCCAGTGGCTACCGTCACTGGCAAGATTGCTTTTTGTGCATCCTGGAGACTTTTATCTTAATAGTACCCTAACCAGAACACTACCGCTGTCTGTATTGGTGCCTCCCATATGTTGTCCCGTGGGCGACATCATCATTGAATGTCTTGCTTATTTTCTGTCTAATCTTATGCTTTTGTTTTTCCTGGCATGTTCCTGCCTCTGTTGCTGCAATATCTGGCTGCATTAAATTCGAAAAAGCGGTTACCAATTTTATGTGTTCCCCCACTCTTCTTTGTATGCCTCCGGGCCTTCAGAGTATGGAAATAAATTAATTTCCTGCTTGTCTGTAGTGCTCTTAATTTTACTGTCATGTTTTTGTTCTCCTTCAGCTCCTCGGCTCGTGGTGCCACTTAGTTGTCTCTTTAAATACTGCGTGCAAGATCAACTGGAATGCTTGGCCCCAAAACACATGTTCGGGCTTTGTGTGATGTGTACTATGCAATGAGTGTGCATACATGAACATTAAATTAACTTTCTTGCATCATGCAAATAAAGCTGCCACGGTGGCTCAGTGGTTATCGTGGTTGGCTGCTGACCCGAAAGACGCAGGTTCAATCCCGGCCAGAGCGGTAGATGCCCATGTACTGTGCGATGCCAGTTGACGGTAAAGAACCCGAGAGCTCTCTACTACAGTATCTCTCATAGCTTGAGTCGCTTTGGGATCATAAACCCCGTAAAACAAAGCAAATAAAGCAAGTATCTTGCACATTGCATGTGTCTTACTGTGATATGGTGTCACCACCGATATTTACTCTCTACCTCTATGTTCCTCCCCTGCCCCTTTGTGGAATAACAGGTGAAGGAACTTTTCCTTATCCGACCTCTCCACCTTTTCTGGCATATATCTTTCCCTCTTACTTGGAAGCTTGCTGTACTGTACTTGATCAGGCATCTAAAGGAGCTGCTTGATTTTATGGTAGGTGCATAACTGTTATTCTACAACGAAGAAACTTCAAGACGCTGCCTGAATCGTGTTGCTTGTGTGGACAGCAAGGGAGGTGAGGCGGCCTGTAAGTTCCCAAGAAAATAATTTTGCCCCACCTCACAGAATGTTGTGCTTACTTGCATCGAACATATAGTGTAGCTGCTTCTGTGTTGTGGTAGTGAGTGTTACGCATTCACTTGAACAAGTAGAAAAAATTTATGCCTTTCTAGGAAGTGAAAAACAAGCAAAATTGCTGACAGCATTTGTAATTTTTATGAAGTAATATATGAGCCACTTACATCACAAAAGTGCATGCGTGCAAGCTTACGAAGCAAAATTTGAGTACATCACTTAATTTTGTGAGGGTACGCTCTATTCAAATTATGTTGTGTGTGTGTGTGTGGGGGGGGGGGGGGGTTCGCTTTGTTTTATGTTTGTTATTAATGCCAGAAAAGAATCTTTTTTTCCCCGGCTTTGCACATTTCAGTTGATATTAAGAGATGCGCACTCGGTGCGTTCTCCTTGACGTGATTTACTCCGATATTCCATGCTTTGCAGTTTCGTTTCGTGCGCGAGTGCATGCAAACATGACTAACAACAGGGTCTGGTGCAACGCGTTGCCTAAAATGTGCACATTGGCTTGCCTTGCCAAGCAGGCATATCAGCACTAAACACATCTTGGAGGCCTTCCAAGCGCACACAGATACAACTCCGCTCTCTGTTGAAGCCGATACATAGCGATTAAAAGCTTTAGCACCCTTGCTGACCTGACGGTAGCTGACATGGCGCCTAGGAAACAGTGGGTTCCCGCACAGTTTACAACGCTAAGTATGCGAGCGTTGTCCTCGGACAGGGACTGCTGGCCTGCGCGGATTTAGGCGCCGCTTCGGACGCCTTTTCAGCAGTGGCGGCACCACTCTAAAAATATAGCTCTTGTTGCTTTCTTTCCTGTCCCGGACGAGATGACTTTTCCCCCAGAAAACTGCCTTAGTCTCTGTTCCTGCATTCAACTGTGACTGGCAAGCGAATGTGCGAAGCTGTCGTCAATCGTTATGAGAAGCAATGCCACAAAGGCATCATGACGGCCAAAGCTTTCATTTTCCGCTCCCATTCGGCACGTACGCCATTACGAATACCCTGGCCCCATTCCTGATGTTCGCCAGCTTCTCTGCGCAACAATACGCACGCGTGTGACGCCGCTCGTGATTCGCGGGTACGCCATCAGTTCACCTCGAATGCAAAGTCGTCTAGGCTGCGACCTCGCTCGCAACGCCGCATCGAACTCGATGAATCCTTTGACAACCGACGTGCTAGTCTTTCGCACTGAGTAGCCTAAGACTGCCCTTAGCTGCAGCCGGACATCCGACATGATACGCAAGAGGCCGCAACATATTTCACTCCTTCGCCCTGCCCCTCGACGCGTATGCACCGAAGATTGCAACGCAGAGGCTCAGCGCAAGCTCCCGGTGCGGCGTTCTGTTCCGTACTTGGCGCCAATAGTAGCAGACGACGGTATTTATTTCTAGATCAGTCTTTACTTTTTTTTGTCTTCACGTAATCAGATTCTGTGGGTACGTAACCTGGCACCGCCTTGATGGTTTCGTCAGCCTACGTCACAATTTCAACAAAATGGCGAATTGTCGAGAATAGGCTACCTGGTCGGGCACATACACACGTGGCGATAGCAATACGGCTGACGCGCAGGGCCATCTTCTTCGTTTTCGCAAGTCATCTGCTTTGTCTTGGTCATCATCTTCTTCACAATGGGTTCGGATCCCACCGGCGGCATGGTTGTTTTTATGCGTTGCATGTTGCAATCACTCAGTTCAGCCCTTGGGCGCGGCCGGGCAGCCACCATTGACCTTTAGCGCAACCACGTGACGCGACGTCACGACAGCCGGAGAAAAAGCTGGGCCCCAAATCGCGCGGTCGCGCGCGGCCGCAGCCACCACCTGATTCCCGCTCCTCCCGCTAGGGGCGCTGCGCCGGCGCGTGACGTTACGGAGGAAAAGCTGGGCCCCAACTGGCGCGGTCGCGCGCGGTCGCAGCCACCACCTGACTCCCGCTCCTCCCGCTAGGGGCGCAGCGCTATGATTGACGTCACGACATATGTATAAAAGAGCTGCCCTCCTTCGCCGGGACAGTCTTATACACCTGTCACACGGGCATTTAGAGGGCCCTCGAACCGATAGTCTATCGACTCAAAGGCGATCGAGCGCTGCTACACGGGCAGTTTCAATGGCGATCGAGTCAATAGCCTATCGAGTCAACGGAGCAGCACGGAACTCCATCGAGATATGCAACGCATTCTTGACTTAACCAAGCTAAGCCTGGCTATTTTTTTCTGCTGCTTTATAAGTAATTTTCTTTAAGCGATTTATTAATCTATGTAATATTATCCCACTGATAAGCACACAACACATTAAAAAAAATAACGTTCCCCTATGCACCTTGGATTCGGTGACTGTTGGCTCCCTTCATAACTATATATATATATATATATATATATATATATATATTTAAGAGAAGTGGGCACTTCTACAAAGACACTTTTATTTATCAACGTTTCGACCGCGGTGCGGTCTTCTTGTGGGCACTTCTACAAAGACACTTTTATTTATCAACGTTTCGACCGCGGTGCGGTCTTCTTGAAGAAGACCGCACCGCGGTCGAAACGTTGATAAATAAAAGTGTCTTTGTAGAAGTGCCCACTTCTCTTAAATCTTTATTCTGCGGAGCCAACGCAACCTACGTTCGTAACATATATATATATATATATATATATATATATATATATATATATATATATATATATATATATATATATATATATATATATATATGGTGGCTGTGAATGGCAATGGCAAGATCGTGTCTTTCTGCCTGACAACCTTTTTTATGGGAGCTTTATTGCTTACTTTATGGAGGACTATGGCAGCTGAGCACTTGCTAAGGACAACTTCCGGCATTTTAATACAAGTCTTTTCTAAACCCTCATCCAGCAATGTCTGCATGGCTGTTGAAGTTTCGAGTGTGTCGGATGCCAGATCGTAAAGTATAAATGCTATGTATAGGGGATATGCGGAATACAACCCAGAAAGTGCTTATCTTGGTGCCCCTATGTGCAGCAACGGGATCTCATTCTATATCCGCAACGTTACGCTTGAAGAAAAGGTTTACCACAAGAGCTCCTCTCCACCATTTTTCGAAACCATTGCTGCTCCCAAATAGCCGCATCGCATTGTTCAGCGAATAAGTCCCCGCTAAAACTTTCCTTAGAGACCAATTAGCTGCGCAGATAAAGCAATCAAAATGCAGATATCGAAATAGTATAGTGAAAGGTAAAATGCTTTGTATGTCGACTCACACACAGCTTAGTGAAGTATAAGTGCGCGAGGTGTTTGCTTGCATTGGTGGGCTATTCTCATGTCCCGGAAAGCCAAGTACTCAGGTTTTTCAGGCTGTTGCTCCGCGCTAGGTGCCGTAATCTCCAATGGCAACAATTTTTTTCTGCTACCAAATGTTTCTTTCCACTCTTCAAAAGGAGTGGCGTAACAAACAATGGGGCGCAGATCTATGGCGGTGTTACTCCAGGGACTGTCTTCATATGCAATCTGATGGTTCCCATATTATATTACGTCGTCCATCACTGAAAAGGCTATGTGCTTTTTCAACGCATTCAAGAATGACAATGTCCGGGGGTTGAAAAGTTCATTAGATAGTTTATACTTCTTCAAAACATCGGCACTACACTAAGATTTTGCAGTGACTATAATCCCAGCCACTTCAAAGCACTTAAATTTTGTTTTCAATTTGCTACGTTGCCACTGGCACTGCAGTCAATAAAGTTTCTTCGTACGGTAAAGGGACATTGGGGTATTTTTTCGTAAGCAAACACTTCAATATTAGCATCAAGCCTAATACATCCAGTGTTTTTGATAACGAGCTTATAATGCGGTTTCAATGAAAGCAGCAGAACGCCTCGTGTCGAAGCAGCGGCACTTACATTCGTGACATCTTCCACAGAAGCCTTACCAGTGTAATCAAAACTGGCAGATGCGAGAGCAAAGACGCAAGCAAGCACGGTGAAACGCATGGCTGTAATGCGAACGATGTGCAAAGCGGCGATTCTACTGCGCTGTTTATATACGCCGAACTTGTTGAATTCTTTTTATTCATTTAGTAGGAATTGTATGAGATGTGGTGACATGTCACAGCAGGTTACCGGGTCTCCTCGAATCCTTTATGGATGGGCTAACATGTGCTGACAGATAAGTACCACTGAAAAATAAAACACAAAAAGTTATCTTATCTTTAAAAGGAAAAATTGGAGCGCCAACAAGCCCTTCTCCACGAAAGAAATCAGCTATACAATGATCACATCACTAATACTGCCCACAAAGCACATAGTTGTGACAAGCAGATGTGCATATCACAGGTCGTTCATACGTCTGCAGGATACTAACAGTCACTGAAGGCAAGAAAAGCATAATGAAGTATATTTTTTTCTCCTGTAGCTACGAAAATTGTGATAGGAGTAGTTCGTTGATCCTATGTCTGACTAGAAATACAATAAAAGTCAACCACCCGCCCTCGGTACGATTCTGACCTCTTGTGATTGTCGTGCACGGAGCTCCGCGAGCTAAGTAAGCTAAGGCGACGACTTTCCAGCCTTCTATTTTCAAGGGTGTTTGCATTGCGCGTACCCTAACATTGAAACCATTGACTAACAGAACTCTGGATCATAGCGATTGACATAGAACATTCGATAATAGGGCTAGTGCCACGTGAAAATCGATCAAATACAGACGGTTGCAGAGGTGCGAGAACCCTCTTATGCTGCCTTTGACAGGAGTGCCAGAAGAGAGACCACAGTAAATCTATTCAGTAGATACGAGCGAACACTTCTACGCTTGCTAAGACAATACGAAAGAGGCTAAAACCACACCGACTGAAACCAAGAAAATTATAGGAGAATATTTAAAAAAGCATTGTTCATCAAGTATAAATTAGTAATGTAATCAGTGAAGCTACACGAACAATTATTGTATTGAAGGAACCAGACAAGATATGCAGCCACAGAGATGCGAATCCATGACTTTCCCGACTCGCATATAGTGCTCTACCAACTCGGTTAAGGCGGCGGCTGTCGAACCTCAAGCTTTGTAGTGTATTGGTATTGCTGGTACCCACACCGACAAGCAAAAGTATCGGCTTCTTCAGTTGGTTGCTGCTCTCCCACGGACGCTGATGCCTGGTGCCATTTAACAGTGCTGAAGTTGTCACTGAAATGTATTTCACAAGTCTAGTCTCAAAGCTTGCTTCAGCATCTGACAGCACCCTAGTGTGGCACATTCACTAATGCATCTATTCGGCATTTTTTCTATCGCCTCTCCTGGCACCGCTGTAACCTATCTTCTTTGTACATCTAACATACGTTGTGTTGCAATGCTGCTTCGTTTGTAGTGCTCCACGACAGCCTTGGCTTTTGCTCACATGTTTTTAAAACATCTCTTGCAGGGTGCGAGCCAAACAAGCAAAGTGCACCCAGCGAGTCGTCCCAAACGCGGGCACGAAAATCTGCTAAGGATAATAAAGTTGTATGCCATTTGGTGAGGTATAACAACTAAAACCGCAGCAGACACAGCACAGAGCCAGGCGACAACACAGGGCGGTCGCCTGCCTCTGTCCTGTGTCTGCTGCGGTTTAAGTAGTAAAGAAAATATGAGCATTCTCAGTCAGTACTTAGCATGAAAGCTCCTCATGTATGACCCGCTCTTTGAAAAACGTCCCTTAGTAAACGATGCAGGTCATCTGCAATGTGTTTGGCAAGCACGTGGTGCCACGCAAGAACGCAGCTTTTGGGAACTTAGCTTATGTCGTCGATATGGACACAGGGTTTAAGTGCTTCGGTACGGAGGAGCGCACGACGAACAGCGCTGATGATTTCTATCTTACCTTTCTAGCAGGTGGACAGTGGGCCATGAGCTGTCTGGCGCTTCTGCGGCACCAAAATCAACCACGCTACCGACGGTGGAAGGTCTAGCCGCAAGAAGCCAACGAAGCTACCACAAACTGGAAAGAACAACCATGTGCTACGGAAGCAGGAGCCGGCGTGTGCGGTGGCTTTAGGTTTAAAGTTTAGGTTACTATGAAACAGCGAACCAGCAGCTGACAATGTGGGACGGACGCCTACTAAAAGGAGCAGTGACGGATGCATAACTGCGCTACGTGCATGAAGAACAGCGCTGATGATATCTGTCTTGCCGTTCTAGTTAAGGGAAGTAGCTTGGTTATTTGACTTCTTCAGAGCACTTGACTGGACTGCACTTCAAATAGAAACGGTATGCCTTGCATTATTGAAAGCAGTCACGTCCGTTAGCATCACATGTGTATTCTGCAAAAAACGCATATAACGCTGAATAATGCTGAAGTTTAAGAAAACTAGCCTTGAAAAAAGAGGTCTGTGCAGGGCAAATACAGCTGGACGTGCCCAACTTATACATTTGTTAATAGCCGGGCGAAACGACAACGCCTAGGCAGTCAATCTGATTGTGTGGGGGCGGATCCGACGCAGTAGCCTCCCAAGCCATGATTACTTGCGTAGAAACTCTGAAGCAATCGCCTTAAAAAACTAGAAAAGAAACTGAAATGCAAACGGCCAAATGCGATGATGTACTCTTAAAGTTGGAGGAATAGGGCAAGAAGGCAGAGACGATGAAAACATCTTTGAAACATAAGTCTGAAGCATACGACAGTGTGCATCCAATTTTTGTATAAATAAGGAAAAAAATAGAATATATCAAGCAAAAATATGTAACCCTGTAGACGGCCTTTACAGCTGAAAAGTCGGAGGTAGCATGCCTAGAAGAATACTCCCGCCGACGAAACATTGAAATACATGGCATTCCAGAGATAGCGAATAAAATCCTAAAAGAGCAGCTGTGGGCGCTAGCGGGAAATCTCGGTCTGGGGGAACAGACGACCAAGCAGGTTTTAAGCAAACACAGAATAACAACGAAAGCGGGAAATCTTTCAAGCATTGCTATATTCTTAAGTACTCATTTAAAAGACGATAGGTTTAATAAACGGACATACCTGAGCAATAACGATACATACATTAACGAGGACCTCTCTGCATAAAAAAAACCTATTTTAGCTAGCGAAAAAGCAAGCAAAAGGAACGTCCGACAAATTTTTGTGGGTTTGAAAAGGCAGAGTGTTTGTGAGAAAACACGAAGAGCGAGTGCCATGGGAGTTGAATGGGAGGAGAATTTAGCACTAATAACATGAACCAAAAACTTGATACACTACATGACTGGATAACATGCAGACAAGAATATATTAAGGAAACAAAACAGAGCTGTATCATTATACTTAATGCATCCGAACGTTAGAAGCCTCCAAAATACTAGGGTCTTCTAGCAGAGAATGTGCAGAATTGCATAGCATTCTTGAATTTTGTTGTTTTGACTGTAGTGAGCGTTCACATTAGCACGGTAGCTATATCAAATCGAAGGATTCAAAAAGTTTTCGCTTTGTCGCGATGACATAAAAGGAGTGGTAGTGATCTTTGTTAAGCACGCTTGGCTCGGAACGAATTTGATTGTCTTTTATTGAGAAAACGTAATCACCCTCACGCTTGATAATCCGAATTTAACTTTGGTGGTATGGATTTTATACAGACCACCTGGAAAATATTTGAACGCCGCTAATAATTTATTAGAGCCTCAGTTCCCAAGCTTTGACAAAGTTATAATACAATGTTATTCGGAGATATTCTTTTTGATATGTTAACAGCAGATAAATAACGTATATCCGACTACCTAACACTTCTGCTTGCTTATGGCATTGAAACAACATTCGGTTTTAGTAAAGAACTTCTTGGAGTGAAACTTGTGCGTTCTTGCATCTATCAACTTAACACTCGTATGGCAGCATGCGAACTTGTTATGGGTGTAAAAGCAAATATTAGCGAACTACTTTGTAACATTTACTCTAATTGGTGGCAATGAGTGCAATGTTCAGCAGAATGCAGCAAAGAAGTATACCTTTCATAACAAAAAGTTGAATACCAAATCAATAATTTAGACTTGGATTCATTACTGCGTTTTATTCATGTTGAAGCGTGTAATCATTTAATTGAGGAATTTCGTGAAATCTACAACTATCTAAAAAACAATTCTCCTGAAGAGAAGGCGAGAGAAGTCGTCGGTAAAAAACGTGTAATAAAAATAGGGTAATTGAAAGAGCGATTGTGGCAAAGTTATTAAGATATCTCTAATTTAGGTCTCAGAGAACAATATTACCAAACCAGCAATAAGCTAACTTCTGTGATGCGGGGATAGAGAAAAATTATTATTTTAAACAACGAATAAATGCGTGCAAAATAGATTTAAGCAAAAGTGGAATTTAGTGACCTCGTTAAGAGAAAAAAAAGCGAGATATAAGTGAAAAATTTTGAGGGCACTTGTCTGCTTACGTGGACGAATGCGAAATCAAGCGTTTTGAGGAAGAGATTTTTGAGGAAAGCGCACACATCTCGGTATCTCGGTGGGCACCTCAACAGCGCCTTAAGGCATTCCCTGATGGTACATATGTCATCAGTCCGAAACTCTGCCGCAAGGTAACCTCCAGCTTCACATCTCGACATCTCGGTGGGCACCTCAACAACGACTTGAGAAAAAATGTAGTCTCAGAAAGCACGCGACTGAAGGTGTACATGTGATTGGTCCCAACCCCTGTCGCAAGCTAGCCTCCAACTTGACCAAAATGTCGAAGCTATATGCAAATAGAAATGCTGTGCCCTCACACTGAACGCTGTATGACGAACGGTTGCTCAAAATTTTGGTGAATCTATGCAGGAGTACTGCCGCTCCATTGAGGTCAACCAGTGATCACATCGCTTAGATATCGTCTGCACCTGCGTTATCTGTTGTTCAAACTCCGTCGCTTCAGAGCACGCGATTTTAAGCGCGCGTCTCTTTCTATCATTCTTTCCTTTATTGTCTGCACGTTGGAGCGATTGTTACACAGCTCGGGTGTGAAGTCATCACTTTGGTAAGAGGTCAAGACTCTAAATTTTGCGCCATGCTGTCATATGACCTCGGTGTGACGTCATCACACTAAATTTTGCAAGTCACGATATCACTTGACTTTGGTTTGACGTCAGTATCTAAAGTAAGTTAATTAGTAACTGGGCATCATTCACAAAAATTAGTCACTGTTGGTGTGCCGTAGGTATCTCGCCACAGTAATTTGTGATTGTTAATTAGCCACAATAATTATCACATGTAAATAGTCTCACAATTTATTTATTGTTAGTCACGCCAATTAGTAGATGCGTCATCAGTCCACTTGTGTGATTAACTTTGTTTCAATAAGTGTTTATTAACCGCGCAAAATAGTTTTAATTCAGTAATTAGCATTGTGACGTCACAACTTTCATTGCGGCATGTGTACTATTTATTCCTCAACAAAATTAAATTCCTAAACATTCATTCCTATGAATCCTATTAGTGACGTCCTATTCCTCTAAGTGTCGTCATCATGCTGACACAGCAGAGAAGCTTTACTGCCAAGTTTTGCGGACACAACTGAGCCATAAAATGCTTTCGCATTAAAAATTCTTGTGCACTTCAGTCTGCACAGGTGGAGCGGACTCCTATAAACGTTTCCTGCGGACAAGTCTTGCGCACACTCATGAGCCCCGAAAGCCCCTAATAGTCTCCAGTCAAGTGAACAATTCATCAATAACATTAACTGCTCTTCAGCAAACATACCTCTATACCTTCGACAACTGATAGACATTCAAAGAAATACACAACTCTCCTTCCATTGTTATTTAGTATATATGACAGATCTTAATGTAATGCAAGTTCGGGAAACTTTAACTAGTCTGTCTTGAAAGTCCACCCGGGTGCAACAGAATTCAGTCTAGGGATCTGAGAACCTCATCATTAGCTACAATCAATTTAAAACATATATGTTACTTTTAGCAGAAATCCTGCCACTGGAAAAGGGCTCATCTTAAGTTAAGAACAACGCAGCGAGCCATGGATATAAAAATTATAAGCGTAACGTTAACAGACTGCCAGCGGGCACAGTGGGTGAGAAAACAAACGAGGGTTAATGACATCCTGGCCGAAATCAAGAGGAAGAAATGGACCTGGGCAGTGCATGCAATGCGAAGCCAAGATAACCGCTTGTCCTTAAGGGTAACAGGGTGGATTCCAAGAGAAGGCAAGGATAGCAGGGGGCGGCAGAAAGTTAGGCGGGCGGATGAGATTAAGAAGACTGCAGATGTAGGGTGGGCTCAGCTGGCAAAGCAAGTGTTATTTGGAGAGTCGTGGGAGAGCCTTTGCCTCAGTATGGGTGGAGCCAGGCTGATGATGATGCACAGTAAAAAATTACATATCAAATGAAGATGACATTAGCATGACCAGCTTAAAAAGATGGTGACAAAAAGAGTGTCTAAATTATAGGTCTACAGCCATTCTCTCTTGTTTCGCATGTGTGCTAGAGAAAGTATTGTATAAGCGCTGGTTGTCCTTTCGAGCGAAACACCACCTGCTATCTGCTGACTGTCAGCATCGTTTTGTGCGTGGAAAAAGTATAGCAGCTCTCGAAGATATTGCGGACGATGTGAACCCAGCCATAGACTATAAATATTGTAATAGCGCTATTTTTAAATTAAAGTAGGCGTCTGATGCCGTTGGCCATAATCTATGTATTCAAAACTGATCTTTTATGGGATTACGTGGGCCATAGAGACCAATTTTTCTATTTTCAGGATAGACAACAGAAGGTTAGAATAAATAGTGTCAACAATGCATAACTTCAAAAAACGTTTGAGATCACTGCGGCAAACCGCATTGGAGGAATGTGAAAGCATGGACTGCAATGAATGCAATGAATGAATGAACTTTATTCCCGTCATCATGGGGCCTCACGATCTGGACGTAGCAATTAGGAGGGGGTGCCTCCCGGTCGGCTCTCAGCACCGGAGACCGCTGAGAGTCTTGTAATAAGCTGTCTCCGCCTGACGGATGAGGAGTCTTTGCGGATCCAGGTCGTGGCTACAGATCAGCTCTTCCCTGATGCCAAGGTCTGGGATGCTTTGTGATTTAGCCCCAGGAGAATCCGGGCACTCCCAAATTAAGTGATCTTGCGAAGTCATTCTGTGGCAGCAACTGCAGAGCTCAGGCTCCCCAGTGTCTTCATCGTGTAGTATAGAGCACGAAAAGAATCTGTTGACATGAAGCCTCCTCCAGGCCCTGCATTTTTTGGAGTGAGTGACCTATCCGGAAGTGAGAGTGTTCTCCAATCCAGTCTAGGTTTTTCGGTTATTCCTTTTTACGTTATAAGAGGGTCTTTATTCCCACTCAGGGGCACTTCCAGAGCAGCTCGGACGTATTATTCTCGAGCAAAGCTGTGAGCAGCCTCATTCCCCGGAATGCCCTCATGAGCAGGAACCCATATAAGAGAAACCTCTCTGCTTGAGGGGTATCTTCTTACTGATATGGCGGCTTGGCTGGAGACCACCCTCTGGAGAGGAGACTTGACGCCACGCTTCGTTTTCAAATTTTGCGTCACACTTGCTCCACACAGTTCCGGAGTTTTTATATTTGGCACGAATTTTGCTCTGGCCCTGCCCACCTCCGGTTATTCAATTTTGGCGCAACGCTTGGCTGCGCCCTCTTTCTGTGTTTTAAAATTTGGCGTCAGTTTAGCTCCGGCCCCGCCAATTTTTGGGACATTTTTCACTCTAATTAACTGACAAACTAATTAACCCACCCTGTTCCGGAGTTTTTATATTTGGCGTGAATTTTGCTCGGAGCTTCACTGAGATCTCTCCACGTAGACCGGAGGCCCGCTGTGACCACAAGCTAAGGGAATTAAAAAGATGTACGCGTTGATGAAGCGCGGCCTTACAACACGAAAGCGCAAATATAGGCATACAATGCTTTCGCATTAAAAAAATGAAGTGCCACAGGGATTCGTCTTAGGACCCTTATTTTTTAAGCTCTACATACGTGACCTAACACAACTGCACCTCAATTCAAGTATATGCTGATGATGAATATTTTTGGCGCAAGGGCATATATGGCCAAACAACGCCATCGCCCAAGGTATTTTCGACTTCCCAAGGTGGGGACAAAGACCCGTTTTCCAAGCATTTCATCCTAAAGAAGTCGAGCACCAGACCAGGAGAAAGCTTGCACCCATTGTATCACCGGTGGGTACCCCTGGCGGCGCGGGGAATCAAACCCCGCACTTCCCGCATGCGAGGCGGATGCTCAACCACTCGGCCACCGCTGCGGTCCAATTCAAAAATATATCAGTATGCTGATGCTAGGGCATTTTTCTTAGGGGGACGAAATATCACAATGTCAGGCCTCGGTGCATTAGGGTGTCTTTAAAGTTGTTGCGTGGTTTAAAATTAATTTCACAATTATTAGCAAAAACAAATCAAACAATCTGTTTCCACAGTCCCCCAGACAAACTGTTGTGTCATCCACGCTCTATATGCACAGTGATGACTGCCAAAATTGTAAGTGTACTACGTTGACATCTCTAAAAGGTGGAGTATCTAGGAATGAATTTTGGCGAACAGTTTTCTTGGACACAACACGTCGACTACCTTGCTAAGCAGATAAGAACTACAACAGACTTTTGTGCGGGCTGTACAATAAATGTTGAATGTCATTGAAAGCGATAAAAGTGGAGCTCATTATTCCACCAGATAAGAGGAAGCACTACTTATGGGACTAATAAAAACTCCGAGGACATTGCAGGAATATTAAGACCACATTTAATGCTAAGTTCAGAAAATGGTATGTAATGTTCAGCGCACAAAGCATTTGTATTCTGGTAAAATTCTAATAAATCATGTAAAAACTAGCGACCTTGGTGTAATAGAAACGTGCGTGCTGCCACAACTGTCCCCCACGAACTGTGCCAAACGAACAAGGAATTTTTACGTTCCATCTTACTTCTATCAGTATGCTGTCGATACGGGAATAACATTTATTGCAAAAGCCAAACCGGAAGGGGATGAATGGGTTCCGTCGATTATAAACTAAACAAAATTCAATCAGTTCACCGGTTTTGTTTTGGCTTCAAAACATGCATTCTAATCTCATTTTCGACGGTTGAAATGATGATGTGCAAAATCTTGTTCGTTTTTATTTGCCGTTCTAGCGCTGGACGTGGGTTCCTTACGTAGTTGGAGTATCTTTTACGCCATATGTTCGCTCTTCCAAATCAGTGATTTTGTCCTTGTCTGCAATGCAGTGACATGCAAGTCAGACATGGTTTTAGTTATTTTGCTCTTTCGAAATTTCTACGACGAGATGATGTCCATAGTCTATATTTTTACAGCAGGACACCTATGCTTCGTATTAGGTATGTACTTAGAAGGTGGACTGCTCTCATTTTGTTTCTTTGCTAGCGTTGTTGGTTATTTTGCCCGGATTTAATAGCGCTTCGGTATAAATTGTTAGAATGAACCAATGTTTTTCGGTAGTTTGAAAGATGGAGATATGTAGCATGCATACGTAGCGTGCATGCGTAGCTAGTATATTCAAAATGAATCTCCGCATACAAACTGCATGCTTAAGCGGGCAGGTACCGACTTTTATGTGCTATTTCCTTAAATGTCGAAATGAAAATTACACAACGTGAACCGGTATGCACTCTTCTTCAGGTGAATATTTTAAGGATGGGTGAGACCAGGCAAATGTATCTGAAACTGCAGATACTTGAGAGGACTCGTCATGCCTCTGATGGTGGGATAGGATTCTTCGGATTTCTAGGATTCAGCAGAACCTACGCCTTTACATTACTCTCAAAATTGGCGATGCTTCTTTCCTTGCGGCTTAATTTGTCTAAGAGTAGATGCGTGTTTTTGATTATATGCTCGATGTGAGTTTTATTTATGGCGTCTCCGGAGACAAGAGGCTTTGCAGGAGCGGGAGAGCCACTTTACAGAGGACATTCACGGGAGCATCACGTCGAAATTGTGTTAAGGTTAGACCGAAGCTCGATAACCTCTTGATGCTTGGTCAGAGCTTTCATGCCCATGATTATATCGCAAAAACTTTTTCAGTACTATGAAGTTCGCAGGATAGGTACGTCCATCAACCTTTACTCTTGCTCTAAACCACCCCGATGGCGTAATTAGTTGGCCTACCGTGGTGCCTAAACAGAGGCCATCAAAAACGTTCCTCTAAAAACAGATTACTCCTGTCTCCACCCAGGGCGTTAACCAGAAGACTGTCGATGACCACTTTAAGATATTTTGCTAATGTCCTCTCTTTTCATACTGGGTTTGGCGTCCGACTTTGGCTTTTTCGTGTCCTGTGACAGAGGCTTGGGCAGGTCGTCGCTATTTCCCTGTGGCTTATGCCCGAGTCGTCGTCGAGCTTGTCTTTTGGTGCAGAGTTGATGTAGTTGGAGACAATGCACTGTTCTTGCTATTTTTCCTAAGCGGGCTGGCGTTTCTTCCTCCTGAGCGATTTCGTAGCCGTGGCGTCGCGAGCCAGCTGCGCACATGACGGTGACGGGAACTTCGGGGGGCGGCTCTGCGTGTGCTCAGCGTGGTGCAGGTACTCAATTTGACCGCTGGTCGCATTGCCATCGTAGTGCTTCATGGGAAGACACCTGGAGGCCCATTCTTGCCTATGAGCAGGGCTGGAGAATGTAGCCGGGCTCCTTACAGTTGAGGCCAGCTGATTAGGCGGCGCTAGTCGCGCGTCCGCCGATGGTCTGATTTTCTTCCAGGGACTTGCAATAACCTGGGTGGCGGCGTTGGCGTCTTAGTGGCGCAGGCTGGTGGGAGGTATTCCATTGTGTATTGGGTCAGCACAAGCCGTGGGGTCGTACTCTGTGCTCTAGGCTGCTGCCTATGCGACGGCGGAAGCCATGTGGGCGTCATCACAAACCACGTTCGTTAGTGATGCGACATCAGTTCATTGCTGTAGAGGTCCCCAAGTTCCTCCTGGAAAATCTCGCGGATGACGTTCCTCAGTCATTCGCTGGTCCTCGACCGCATATCGAGGTGGTCGGTGAAGGAAAAGAGTAGTAGTCCAACATTGACAAAGTTTGGCATCCATTTTCCTCGCTGTCGCAGCCGCTTCCATGGTGAATTCACCTATGTTGTTCGGAGAATTGCGGACTACACTTGCCGAAAGTGGCCAATTAAGATATCGAATTAAAAAACCCACAATCTTCTCTTCGTTCGCGCTGAGAGATCTGTGCCGAAAAAGACATTACGTTTCTTCGACGTTCACATTCATGGTACCATTTGAGTATCTTGATTTTTGACTGGAGCGGAGCCTCAGCTCTATTTCTGGACGACACTGCTGAGCCCATCCGCTGTTTCTTACAGGTCACTCAAGGAGGGAGCCGAAATCTCTGGTTTTTGAAACTACGATCAGTCTGGGTCGTCAAGTATTAAGAAAATATCCCTGCGTCTTGCTTCGGCGCCTCTAGGGAGCAGGCAGGGTGTCAAACCAGAACGGGTTTCTGCTCCGGTTCACGCCTTCGAGGTTAAGCCTTGAATTCGGCTCCTGAGCGACATTTCGTTCCGGTTTAAACCTGATAGATAGGTTGAAGCGGAGTGAAACGGGGTTAGGACGAAACCAAATTCTCAAAGTAGTCTTGTTTTAATCAAGATCTTTTGCTGTTTACATTTCGGTGTAACATTGGGACACTAAATAAGTATTAAAATTTTGTTTTCGAAGCAAAATAAATTTAACTGAAAATTGATCTAAACCGGCTATGTATGCGCTAAATCCACTCTGGTGAGGGATATAAAACGAAATATCGGCAGGTTTTTGTTATACAAATCCCATCAGCTTCAGCAGCTTCGAATGCCCTATCGCGAGACAACTAGGTAAAACCTTTGGCTCGTGTAAGTCCAAAATGTCTCTTAAATAGAGTACTTACGCGAGCGCAGGCAGTAGAGTCTGGTATGCCACATACTTGAGCGCACACTGCTGACAGAGGAAGCTGTATCGGCTGCTACCGATAGTCTCCTTCCGGTGCTCCAAAATCGACTTCCCATTCATCCCACCTGAACGACCTCAAAGTTTATCTTTTAAGCCCCCCCCCACCCCCCCACCCTCTACAACATGTATGAGGAGCTGCGAGATAAGATATTTTACTTCAATCACCTGTTCAACGTCGCCTCGTATTTTGCTCTGTACATCTCGAGCCACTAGAGGTATGCACGTTAACAACACAGGAAGTAAAGAATTCTTGCTAGCACCTTGCGTAACTAATTTTTTGGCCTATGCTGATGAGGCCGCCCTCTTTTGCTCTGATAAAAAGAGTATGATAAAAACAGAATTTGATGGGTTGGAAGCACTTTGTATCTTCCCGGGCCCAAATCTAGAACGCCTTCATTACGAAACTCAGGAAACTGCTGCATTCTGCGAGGAAAACACGACGTGCGCTGCATAGAATTTTCGGAACATTTTTAGGGCGCTCTAAAAGAGAGACTACGCATCGAGGAAATTTCTCGCTCTTGTGATAGAATCTGGAGAACCTTTCGCACACTTTTTGCCCTTCAACGTGCTTCAGGGTTTTTATTTTTAAATCCACAAATCAATCATTCCTGGCAGCTGTTTCTAAGGCGACTAAGTGTTCATCTGTATTTTTGAGTACACGGTCTTAAGAAAGCTTTGCAGAGACAGCTGTTCAGTGTTTATTCCTTGGTTTCGTGTCGTCTTTGTAGTCGTAGTAGTATGGCGTGGTCATTGGCGCTGTCACTGGGTGCGCTTCCATGGGGGCCAGGCAGAGAGTGGTTACCATGCAAGGAGGAAGGCATAGTGAAAGCGGAAAAACGCGTGACAGGTAGACATTTGCCATTGGAACCATCCGGAGCATGGTTAAGATAGCTGTCATGGATGGAGTCTTTACGGGGAGAGCGTAGGAAGGCACAATCGGATGGTGGTTACCCAGAAAAGCGTCCAGAAGCTGTTTACCGCGGAAGGAGGAGGGTGTGGCAAGAGCGAAGGAATCTTCATGCGAAGGATGCCTACCATGGAAGAAGAAGCGCAACGCAAGAGCGTAAGAAGGCGCACTGAGTCAGTGGTTGCCACGGAAACCACTCCGAGGGTATGTACCCTGAAAGGACGAGGAGGATTACCGTAGAAGGAGTAGTGCATGGCGAAAGCGTCGAAAGTGGTTAATGTGGTTAACATTGGAGGAGGGTGAAACAGGAGCGGAGAAATTCAGGTAGTTACACGCAGTGACCGAACGCTCCGCGAGTTCTACCTTGAACGATTAGTAACTGGACGCCCCACTCCAGTTCTAACCAACACAGTGCTGTGCGCGTGTATGATTTAATACCTCTAAAATGAACTAATCACGCGCACAACCTGGAGACATTTCTTATTGTGTAAATAGTTTGTACATATTACTTCTCCCCCTATCCTCTCTTCCTGTCCCCTCACCTCTTTAATTTCATTTCTCCATTCTGCCTGCTGTCCTTTATTTCCGCTGCCCCAGCTCAGGTGCTTCAGTATCGATGGCAGATGCCGGGGCTAGCAAAAATCTTTTCCTTCCTTTTTACTATTATTTTTAATAAAACCACTACCACCACCACCACCAACCGAACGATGATTACCGTAGATGAAGATGAATTTTTATGGCGCAATGACAACTTTGGCTAAAGAGCGCCTTGGCATAAGGTAACTTTCATTGCACAAGGTGGGGTCAAAGACACATTTCCTAAGCATTTCACCCCAAAGAAGCCCAGCAGCAGGGAGTTGAAAGTTTTTACTCATTGTATCACCGGTGGTATCCGGCAGCACTGGAGATCGAACCCCGCACCTCCCGCATGCGAGGCGGATACTTAAGTCACTAGGCCACTAATGCAGGATAAGAAGTTTTCGGTCTGCCAAAAGAGTTTCCCCCAGCCATACACGAAATTGGCCAGTGTCAGACCACTTCCCAAAAGCAAGTACCATAAGTTATACAGCGAAGCTCTATAGATAGTGTACCCTCACACCAGTGCTCCTCCATTGAAGCAGGAGCATATGGAGAGAGGATAAGAAGAGGCAATCGGCACCTTGTTGCCGTGGGAATCATCCAGAGGGTAGTTACCGTAGAAAGCGCGGAAGAGTTGGCGTGGAAGCAGGGCTATAAGCCGAGGGGAGGGGGTATAGAGACAGCGAAGGATTGTAATATATTATATCTGTGGCAGCTGGTGTGAATCGCACCGCCGAACGGGAGTATTAACGAGAGCATTACACTGCAAGACCAGCGTACAGGAGAAAATGCCTAGACGAAAAGAAAATGCGTGGAAAAATTCAAAGGAGCGCCATAACACAATAAGGATGTGAGTTCTCTCTCATATTATCTGCCACAACTGTACAAATACCTTAAAAGCTGGAATTAATGAGAGGTGACAGTAAAGTTAATTTTTGTGTCGATCCCGGCCGCGGCGGCAGCATTTCAATCGGCGGAAAATTTTTCAGGCCCGCGTGCTGTACGACGTCAGAGCACAGAAAAGAGCCCGAGGTGGTCAAAATTTCTAAAGCCCTATACTAGGGGATCCCTCATAGGCAGCGTATCTTTTTGACGTTAAACCCCATGAAACAAACGAAAAAACATTTTTTGCTGATAAATCAGGTTTCCTTGCTCTTCGGTTTTTCTTATATTACATGTACGGCCTCTCCAGAATGCATATGTTGCGATATGTTGATTGCTCACTACTTCCACTACCCACAAGCCAGAAGCAGTACCGTGACTTTCTTGACGCCAGGGTAAATAAGCGAGCTTCATGGATGTGGGTTCAGTCGGCCCCAGAATACATTCTTGCACTGCGCATGGAGATATTACGCGTTAAGACGTGCCTTCGCTCCGAAGGGACGTTTGTGCCTTCGTCAGTGAATTGCTGCCTGTGCGAACAGCGAAACTATTGGATAATGCTCTGCGTTGTGCTCTCTCGTGACGCTGCGTTCTTTTAAGATATACATCAAGAGACTACTAAAGAGTACATTGAGATCATACCTTGTGTAAAAAAGCCGCATGGTGAATAAACACGCTGCAGAAGTTACATCGCCTGACTCATATTCCTGTCTTGATGTATGCGCCTCGCGCAATTTTGATGCACGGGCGAAGTAATGGAGCAATGGTGGCGTGAGGACGTCTGTCGAGATCACTGATTTCGAGCCGGTCAAGTGAGGCACGTTATTCTATGCAAAAACGATAGAATAAAACCAAAAATAAAAAATGTGCCCAAGTAGTGCATATTCTAACGCCAATCTCACTTGGGGTTAGAATATGGTGGTGTTTTTTTTTTACTATGTTGGCAGCATACCTACTGTGTCAAAACAAATAGTAGCGTACCACCGTCTGCGCGCTTAACATGTACGCTCGATTGCGCGTACTGCATTGATATTACTGCCGATGAGCGCTCCGAGGAAATGTTGCACGGTGTGCTTGCGGCGGTTGGACAGAGAGCTTGTGCCCTGCTTCTACAATAATGTTGTCTCAGACACAGCGACCGACGCCCAGCGGTGCTAATCTCAGTACTGGGCTGTACAACCCTCTGGGTGTGCAGCCCAGTCGGTATACCTTTGGGCTGCCACCGATAAAAGTACATCTCTTACCTTCGTTTTTGAATGCATCTCTAAAAAATAAAGAAAGCCTCCCAGCTCCAGAAGCCTCCACCTGCACAAAAGCGACGACGAAAGCTAATCCGAAGACAAAATGGGGGCCATATTAAATCGAAATATGAGTGCAACCAATATTGATAACGCAGACTCACGGCATCACATCATATTTATTTTGAGGAGAGCATTTAGAAGGAATTGCATGCAATGATTCGAAAAAAATTGTTCCTTACGCTTTATAGCCATCATTGCTTGCTTCAAGTTCACCGCGGTTTTCAGACGACCTTCGCGTTGTTTCAACGCAGCCGAGGAGGGCTGTGAATTCTCCACATGTGCCATTGTCAAAGCGTTAGAAAAAATTACGCCGATACTTATAAGCCTCAAGTCTCAATACCAAGAACGCGAAGTGCAATGGCGAGAGTTATATACTATAGGTCGATAAATAGAAAATTGAATATTCACTTTTCGAGAGAAGCATGACGAGGCGGCCCGCAAGCGATTGTGATCAGTTTTTTATTAAGCAATGACATTTTACCGCGTCCACATAATACAAGATAATTTCATCACGGTTAAATTTTACAGAAATACTTCTTTCTGTACCCAAACATTATCGTATGTGCCAGCGAGAGTATGCATTACCGCAAACCATTTGCGCAATTACTGTTTATTTTTTTCCTTAAACAGCTTTCCCTTAAAACATAGGCCCCTCTTTCCTTTCTTAATTACTTGGCGTGCAACAAAGAAATTTCGGATTCCAACCAAAAAAATGCAGCAATTTATGAAACTTTTCTTTAGAAATAAATAATAGCAACAGTATCTGGGGTTTAGTAAATCGAAGCTACCGGGGGGTTATGAGGGACGCTGTACTGGAGGACTCTACATAGCCTTAAATTACCTTGGATTCTTAAACGTCTGCTGACCTCGGAAAGAACGCGCGCGTTTCTGCAGTTCGCCACAACCGAAGTTCGGCCGCTGCGGACGGTGTCGAATCCGCAGACCTTCGGATCGACAACCGAGCGCCACAGGCACTAAGCCGTCGTGGTAGGTTTAATTTTGTATTTGCGGCTTGAGACAGACAGACAGACAGACAGACAGACAGACAGACAGACAGACAGACAGACAGACAGACAGACAGACAGACAGACAGACAGACAGACAGACAGACAGACAGACAGACAGACAGACAGACAGACAGACAGACAGACAGACAGACAGACAGACAGACAGACAGACAGACAGACAGACAGACCGACAGACAGACAGACAGACAGACAGGCAGACAGACAGACAGACAGACAGACAGACAGACAGACAGACAGACAGACAGACAGACAGACAGACAGACAGACAGACAGACAGACAGACAGACCGACAGACAGACAGACAGACAGACAGACAGACAGACAGACAGACAGACAGACAGACAGACAGACAGACAGACAGGCAGGCAGGCAGGCAGGCAGGCAGGCAGGCAGGCAGGCAGGCAGGTCTGCAGGCAGGCAGGCAGACAGGCAATCCAGAAGGCAGGCAGGAGGCAGGCCGGCAGGCCGACAGCCTGGCAGGCAGGCAAGCAGGCAGGCAGGCAGGCCGGCTGGCAGGCAGGCCGCCTCGGAGGCCAGCCGGCCGGCCTGCAGGCAGGCAGGCAGGCAGGCAGGCAGGCAGGCAGGCAGGCAGGCAGGCAGTCCGGCAGGCCGGCCGGCCGGCCGGCCGGCCGGCAGGAAGGCAGGCAGGCAGGCAGGCAGGAAGGCTGGCAGGCAGGCAGGCAGGCACGCACGCCGGCAGGCAGGCACGCACGCCGGCAGGCAGGCACGCACGCCGGCAGGCAGGCACGCCGGCAGGCAGGCAGGCCGCCTCGGAGGCAGGCAGGCAGGCTGGCTAGCCGGCAGGCAGGCAGGCAGGCAGGCCGGCAGGCAGGCAGGCAGGCAGGCAGGCAGGCAGGCAGGCAGGCAGGCAGGAAGGCAGGCAGGCAGGCAGGCAGGCAGGCAGGCAGGCAGGCCGGCAGACAGGAAGGCCGGCAGGCAGGCAGGCAGGCAGGCAGGCAGGCAGGCAGGAAGCAGGCAGGCAGGCAGGCAGGCAGGCAGGCAGGCAGGCAGGCAGGCTGGCAGGCTGGCAGGCAGGCCGGGAGGCCGGCAGGCAGGCAGGAAGGCAGGCAGGCAGGCAGGCAGGCCGGCAGGCCGGCAGGCTGGCAGGCAGGCATGCAGGCCGGCAGGCCGGCAGGCAGGTGGCAGGCAGGCAGGCAGGCAGGCAGGCCGGCGGCAGGCAGGCATGCCGGCAGGCAGGCCGGCAGGCAGGCAGGCAGGCAGGCAGGCCGGCAGGCAGGCAGGCAGGCAGGCAGGCAGGCAGGCAGGCCGGCAGACAGGAAGGCCGGCAGGCAGGCAGGCAGGCAGGCAGGCAGGCAGGCAGGAAGCAGGCAGGCAGGCAGGCAGGCAGGCAGGCAGGCAGGCAGGCAGGCAGGCTGGCAGGCTGGCAGGCAGGCCGGGAGGCCGGCAGGCAGGCAGGAAGGCAGGCAGGCAGGCAGGCAGGCCGGCAGGCCGGCAGGCTGGCAGGCAGGCATGCAGGCCGGCAGGCCGGCAGGCAGGTGGCAGGCAGGCAGGCAGGCAGGCAGGCCGGCGGCAGGCAGGCATGCCGGCAGGCAGGCCGGCAGGCAGGCAGGCAGGCAGGCAGGCCGGCAGGCAGGCAGGCAGGCAGGCGGGCCGGCAGGCCGGCAGGCAAGCAGGCAGGCAGGCAGGCCGGCAGGAAGGCAGGCCGGCAGGTAGGCAGGCAGGCAGGCAGGTAGGCCTGCAGGCAGGAAGGCCGGCAGGCAGGCAGGCAGGTAGGCAGGCATGCAGGCAGGCCGGCAGGCAGGTGGCAGGTGGCAGGCCGGCTGGCAGGCAGACAGGCAGGCCGGCAGGCAGGCAGGCAGGCAGGCAGGCAGGCAGGCAGGCAGGCAGGCAGGCAGGCAGGCAGGCAGGCCGACAGGCAGGCAGGCCGACAGGCCGGCAGGCCGGCAGGCCGGCAGGCAGGCAGGCAGGCCGGCAGGCCAGTAGGCAGGCCGGCAGGCAGGCAGGCCGGCAGGCAGGCTGGCCGGCAGGCAGGCAGGCAGGCAGGCAGGCAGGCAGGCAGGCAGGCAGGCAGGCAGGCAGGCAGGCAGGAAGGCCGGCAGGCAGGCAGGCATGCAGGCAGGCAGGCAGGCAGGCCGGAAGGCCTGCAGGCAGGCAGGCAGGCAGGCAGGCCGGCAGGCCGGCAGGCAAGCAGGCAGGCAGGCCGGCAGGCCGGCAGGCAGGCCGGAAGTCCGGCAGGCAGGCAGGCAGGAAGGTCGGCAGGAAGGCCGGCAGGCAGGCAGGCAGGCCGGCAGGCAGGCAGGCAGGCCGGCAATCAGGCAGGCAGGTAGGCAGGCGGGCGGGCGGGCGGGCGGGCGGGCGGGCCGGCAGGCAGGCAGGTAGGCAGGCAGGCAGGCAGGCAGGCAGGCAGGCAGGCAGGCAGGCAGGCAGGCAGGCAGGCAGGCAGGCAGGCAGGCCGGCCGGCCGGCAGGCCGGCAGGCAGGCAGGCAGGCAGGCAGGCAGGCAGGCAGGCGGGCGGGCGGGCGGGCGGGCGGGCGGGCGGGCGGGCAGGCAGGCAGGCAGGCAGGCAGTCAGGCAGTCAGGCAGGCAGGCAGGAAGGCCGGCAGGCAGGCCGGCAGGCAGGCAGGCAGGCAGGCAGGCAGGCAGGCAGGCAGGCAGGCAGGCAGGCAGGCAGGCAGGCAGGCAGGCAGGCAGGCAGGCGGGCGGGTGGGCGGGCGGGCGGGCGGGCAGGCAGGCAGGCAGGCAGGCAGGCAGGCAGGCAGGCAGGTAGGTAGGTAGGTAGGTAGGTAGGTAGGTAGGTAGGTAGGTAGGTAGGTAGGTAGGTAGGTAGGTAGGTAGGTAGGTAGGTAGGTAGGTAGGCAGGCAGGTAGGTAGGTAGGTAGGTAGGTAGGTAGGTAGGTAGGTAGGTAGGTAGGTAGGTAGGTAGGTAGGTAGGTAGGTAGGTAGGTAGGTAGGTAGGTAGGTAGGTAGGTAGGTAGGTAGGTAGGTAGGTAGGTAGGTAGGTAGGTAGGTAGGTAGGTAGGTAGGTAGGTAGGTAGGTAGATTGATAGATAGCACTCTCATTGGTGTTCATTGTCATACAGCAAGAATCAGGCCTACCAAAGCCTCAAAAGGTTGGAGTGGCAGCGCCAGGCAGAAAGCAAACTGCCAAAAAGTAGAGGCGTTGCAACGAACTTGACTATTAAAAAAAACATTAACACAGAAACAAATATCGATGCATAACTTATTACACCAGCAAGAGGGATGACATTAAGTTGAAAAATTAGGCAGCAACATTATATGAAATATTTATGGGGCAGGAAACAGCGCAGATTCATACCGCAAAATTTTTTTCAGGTTGCATTTAGTTTTCATGCGGAATACACTACGTGGCAAACTGTTAAAACAGGCAGGTACATAGTAATGACGTGTGCGCTTTTGTACCGGGTTGAGGAGTGAGGAATGCAGTTACGGTATTTTGGTCTTGAATCACGTGCAGAAACATATGGAAGCGTTAAAACTTGGAAGCTTTAGTCTTCAAAAAATATCAATGTAATTACCAATAGACAAGTCATAGGCATTATTCTTTAGGAGACAATGCAGAAGCGAATTCACCCTGTTCTGCTAGCGAACCATGCAGTGACCATAAACAATGTTGCCGTAGCTAAGAACACTGTAGGCTAGAGCGTGTGTAACACATTTACTTACAGGAAAAGGCATAAAATATTCAATATTATACAGCACACACGATACAGCACGAAGACTTTGGCAAACAACAGAAAAGTGGGAGCTCCAAGAGAGATCACTGTCGAAGATCTGGCCAAGATATTTGACCGACTGCGCGTATTTTACTGGTACACAGCTACAGAAGAGGCAGCGATGGCGTAGAGGTAGAACATCCGACTCGCGTGCAAGAGGACCGGGGTTCAAATCCTGGTGCCGCGCAATTCTCCACCGGGTTAAAAAAAAAATCCGCGTGTTGATGGAATTGCATAACCAGGCCTGGAGTGCGGCCTGATCTCGGTGACGAAAACCGACAACGCACTCCCTCAACAGAGCAGGATTTGGCCACCCTGGTGTAGTACTTGGCCACAACCTTCTCTGATCAAACCAATTAACCCTCAGTCCCCAGCGGCTGCAGAGCAACTGACCACGGCGGCGGTCAGACCTGTGATGCAGCGGAGGGTGCTAAGAATCTCTGGCTGCGGACAGGCCGCCATTGGAATCTGAACCTGGCAACGTTTAACGCTAGAACTTTAGCTAGTGAGGCTAGCCTAGCAGTGCTGTTTCAGGAACTAGCGGGAATTAAATGGGATGTGATAGGGCTTAGCGAAGTTAGGAGGACAGGTGACGCGTATACAGTACTAAAGGACGGACACATACTGTGCTATCGCGGGTTAGAGGATAGACGAGAACTAGGTGTGGGTTTCCTCATTAATAAGGATATAGCTGGCAACGTAGAGGAGCTCTACAGTATTAACGAGAGGGTAGCAGCTATAGTAATTAGGCTGAATAGGAGGTACAAGCTGGAAGTGGTGCAGGCCTACGCACCCACATCCAGCCATGATGACCAGACCGTTGAAAGCTTCTATGAGGACGTAGAATCAGCAATGAATAAAGTAAAATCGCCGTACAGTGTACTGATGGGCGACTTCAATGCGAAGGTGGGCAAGAAGCAGACTGACGACCACGCGGTAGGGGACTATGGGATAGGCTCTAGAAATAGTATGGGAGCGCTATTAGTCGAATTCGCGGATAGAAATAATTTAAGGATCATGAATACCTTCTTCCGCAAAAGAGAAAACAGGAATTGGACCTGGAAGAGCCCCAATGGTGAGATTAAAAATGAAATCGACTTCATACTATGCGCTAAACCTGGCATCATTCAGGATGTGGCCGTCCTCGGAAGGGTGCGTTGCAGCGACCACAGAATGGTAAGGTCTAGAATTAGCTTAGACTTGAAGAGAGAACGGAAGAAGCTAGCGAAGAAGAAGACCATTAACGAGTTAGCCGTAAGAGGGAAAGCACAGGAGTTTAGGATAGCGCTGCAAAACAGATATTCGGCTTTAACTGAGGAAGATGACCTTGATGTTCATTCAATGCACGATAACCTGACATCAATAATTACGGAGTGCGCAGTAGAAGTAGGCGGTAGGACAGTTTGAAAAGATACCGGGAAGCTATCTCAGGTGACGAAAGATCTGATTAAGAAGCGCCAAAACATGAAGGCATCTAACACTACCGATAGAATAGAGCTAACGGAGCTATCAAAGTTAATAAATAAGCGCAAGGTAGCCGACATAAGGAAGTTTAATACGGAGAGAATCGAGCATGCTATAAAGAACGGAGGTAGCCTAAAAACAGTGAAGAGTTTACTAGGCATAGGTAAAAACCAGATGTATGCATTAAGAGACAAGCAGGGCAATGTCATTAGCGAAATGGATAAGATAGTTAACGTAGCCGAAGAGTTCTACACAGACCTGTACAGTAGCCAATGTAATCAGAGCGCTAATGAGAACAGCAGTGCACAGCAATGCGTCATCCCGCCAGTAACGAAAGATGAAGTAAAGAAAGCCTTAGAAGCAATGAAAAGGGGAAAAGCAGCTGGGGAGGATCAGGTAACAGCAGATCTGTTGAAGGATGGAGGGGACATTGTGCTAGAAAAACAAGCCACCCTGTATACGCAATGCCTTATGACCTCGACTGTACCAGAAGCTTGGAAGAATGCAAACATTATCTTAATTCATAAGAAGGGAGACGCCAAGGACTTGAAAATTTACAGGCCGATCAGCTTACTATTCGTTGCCTACAAAGTATTTACTAAGGTAATCGCTAATAGAGTCAGGGCAACGTTAGACTTTAATCAACCAAATGATCAGGCAGGCTTTCGTAAAGGATATTCCACAATAGATCATATTCACACTATCAATCAGGTGATAGAGAAATGCGCAGAATATAACCAACCTGTCTATATAGCTTTCATTGATTACGAGAAAGCATTCGACTCATTGGAAACCTCAGCAGTCATACAGGCATTGCGTAATCAGGGGGTAGAAGAGCCTTATGTCAAAATACTGGAAGATATATATAGCGACTGCACAGCTACTATAGTCCTCCATAAAGTCAGCAATAAAATTCCAATAAGGAAGGGTGTCAGGCAAGGAGACACGATCTCGCCAATGCTGTTCACCGCATGTTTGCAGGAGGTTTTTCGAGGCCTGAATTGGGAACAGTTGGGAATAAGAATAAATGGAGAATACCTAAATAATCTGCGATTTGCTGATGACATTGCCTTGCTGAGTCACTCAGGAGGTGAACTGAAAATCATGATCAACGAGTTAGACAGGCAGAGCAGATCGATGGGTCTAAAAATTAACATGCAGAAAACCAAGGTAATGTTCAACAGCCTAGCAAGGGAACAACAGTTCACAGTTGGCAGGGAGAGCCTAGAAATTGTGCCGGAATACGTCTACTTAGGGCAGGTAGTGACAGCTGATCCGGATCATGAGAGGGAGATAACTAGAAGGATAAGAATGGGGTGGAGCGCATATGGCAAATTCTCGCAGATCATGAGTGGCAGTTTACCAATTTCCCTCAAGAGGAAAGTGTACAACAGCATAATCTTACCGGTACTCACCTACGGGGCAGAAACGTGGAAGCTAACGAAAAGAGTTCAGCTTAAGTTAAGGACAACACAGCAAGCCATGGAAAGAAAAATGATAGGTGTAACGTTAAGAGATCGGAAGCTGGCAGAGTGGGTGAGGGAACAAACACGGGTTAATAACATCCTAGTCAAAATCAAGAGAAAGAAATGGGCTTGGGCAGGGCATGTAATGCGAAGGCAAGATAACCGCTGGTCTTTAAGGGTAACGGAGTGGGTTCCAAGAGAAAGTAAGCGTAGCAGGGGGCGGCAGAAGGTTAGGTGGGCGGATGAGATTAAGAAGCTTGCAGGCAAAGGGTGGATGCAGCTGGCAAAGGATAGGGTTAATTGGAGAGACATGGGAGAGGCCTTTGCCCTGCAGTGGGTGTAGTAAGGCTGATGATGATGATGATGATGATGACACAGCTACAATGAAGACAGAAGGAAGTACGCAAATAAGCAGGATGGCTCAACTCGAATTGTTTTAATGGGTTGTGAAAACTTTTAAGTTTCGTTTTAGAACCATTAACATTGATAAAGTTAGACGTAAACCAGTCCACGGCTTTAATAGGTGCCATCTGTAATTTTGTAACTGCATCAGTGTAAATGTTTTCTTGCGAAACAATACCAGTGCCGTCCGCATATTGGAAAAAAACAGGCACCGGATGTAATTGCCTTGAAATGGCTATGAAATTTTGAAATCGACACTAATGGGCGCCTATCGTGTAAAAAGTTCATAAGCAATTGCAAAAACGAACCACGAAATTCTAGTGCAGAAAGTTCACCAAACAAAAGAACGTGGCATATACTATCAAAAGCCTTGCCTAAGTCAAGGAAAAGAGAGCATACGACTTGATTCTTATCGAAGCTGAATTTAGTACGTCAGAGGGTTCAGCAAGAAGGACTGTTGTTCATTTGCCTGGTATGATGCCGTACTGATCGGGCGATATAATGCTGTGACTGTTCAAAGAATTCTTCATGGTATGTAGTAGATGCTTTTCGAAAACATGACTGATACATGGAAGAAATGAAATAGCTGGATAATTACTCATCTTGCTTCTGGTGCCTCTATTATACAAAGGTATAAGTTTAGTAGTTTTTATTGAAGTTGGTATTATACCTCTGGAAATGATACTGTTAACTATAACTTGTAGTACACCTTTAATCGATTCAAAATTTCTGCGCAATTCAGAAACTGTGCGGCTGTCATGACCAGGAGATTTGTTACGTTTAAGATTGAAAAGAATACACCTTAATTCACTTTTGGTATTATCATGAAGGAAAGCAGATTCCATCACACTGGGAGGCATAGGACCGTCGGTAGGCGGGGACCGCAGAGGTACCAGAGACCAGAGAAAATAGGGTGCGAAAATCATTCTCTATGCTCTGTCCATCTTTATGAAAATGCGAGATAAAAAATGTATCATTATAAACAGCAGCGCTCACTCCTTTCAGATTATTGACCAACGACCACGTTTTCTTGCAGTTAAAACGTGCCTCGTTAAAATTAGAACTATAGTGATTGCGCTTGACCAGGCGGGTAATGGCATTCACACGGTTTCGTTCACGTTTAAATTGCAGTCGTAGTTCATTACAGTTTAGGGCACGTCTTGATCGAGCCCAGAGCAGATCTCTCTCTTTAACGGCATCCCCTATTACGGGTGACATCCACATATTGTCTATATTTCGTTGCTTAACTGTCCCCATGCGTGAAATTTCAGCTTTGTGCGAACGAAATGTTCGACGAAACTGTCATATAAGTCCGCAGGGGACACACTGTCAATAAAAAATGCTATTCGTGCTTTCATAGTCTTTCATCAAGAAGCTTATAATCAAGTACTGATACTTTTGGCTGGCTGCGCATAGATGCAAGGTCGCTGCAACCACCTGTTAACGAGCAGCAAACGAAATAGTGGTCTGCAAGCTTGACCTCAACCACAGTAGACTGCACCGACAGGTTTTGAGAACGCACGTTTATGTGGTCGATGCAAGACATGACCAGATGCCCAGATACATATTCCTCACGTGCAGGGCTGTGAAGTTTAGTCTCTAGTCCCCACTTTGATATAGTGTCCAGATAATCGGCGGTCATTGGCGGCGCAGTGGGGCGTAGAACATCGATACTCATGTAACCGACAATCCGCACGTGTTCTTCACAAGAAAATGATGATATTGCAGAATTGACCTCCGCTAAAAAGATGCGACCGTTACCGCACAGAGGGCGGTAAATTGTGAGAACCAATGGCAACCAAGGTGTACTCGAGCGTTGCGCAACTACTTCTGCTTGAGTGAAAGGAATCTAATTTCAGAAATGGACCAAGAACCTTTAACGAAAACTGCGATTCTTTCTCCTGTTCCTTGTAGACCAGTTTAAGAATATGACTAGTACCCTGGCAGCGATATTGTGATAACAGAGCTGACGAAACGTTCACTTCCTTGTGAGCAACACCGTCAAAACTTGAATGAAAAGGGTGAGTTAGCGCACAAAAACGTTCCCATTGTTTGTTTCAGTATATTGGGAATGTTAACATGAATAAACTGAAATGAATTGCCTGTGTGATGCCGAAAGAAAATTCGGACATTAGAAAAATCGAAACAATTCACGAAACCAAAGTGGGACAAGGTTATGTTAGTTTTTCAAGATTCGGGAGCTTGTTGATGCGAATGAGAGGTGTGCCTTCGGAATGTTTTGCGAAGACCTTCCCATTTTTAGTCCAGACTAACTGAAAACCACTTTCTTTGTCACGAGACTTTGATAGTCGGGATAACTCGCGAAGAAACTCACACAGGCTATTGTTAAAAAATAGCCGAGCAAACTGATCGTCTAGCACCAAATCAGGAAGGCCCATCTGAGCCCCGAGCCACTTCTGCTTAACAGAAATGGACCGAGTTTGCACTAGAATCGCTGGAATATTGTAGCCACTGAATGGCAGCCGATGTATTAGCGAGATATCTGCTTGTTAAAATCCGTTATATTTAGCTTGCTTGCCAAGGTACTTAGGAAAGAGTCCAGGTTTTCATCAGATTTGACGGGAAGGCCGTGAATCTCGAAGTTACATCTTCGGCTGTATTGTTCCAGATCATTTATCTTCCCACTCATCCTATCAATCACCTGTGTCTGGAAAGCTAGCGTTTAAGAGAGAGATTGAACTTGTGATCGAAGGTCTTTGCGCTCAGCATGATTAGTAGTCACTGTAGCAAGCACCGCGTCATACCATGACGAAAGGAAGTCAATAGAGGGCTGTATGTCCTCCACTGCCGAAGCAACCTTTTCATTAGTTTTCTTGACCAACAATAGTTCTTCAATTTTCACCATGAGTGCTGAAAATGTTGTCGTCAAATAATCCAGTTTCATATACAGAGTAGACAACTAGTGCGAGAACGAACAATCATTAGCGTTGGATGCTATGTCAGGATGCTTAGAATCAACCTTGCATGAAGGGCACTTCCACTTTTCGTATGTTACTCATCTTTTTGTAAGGTTTATCAGTAACTGACGAGCAGTTTTTCCCGAAGTGAACTTCGCCCTCGCAGGTACAAGTCATAAATTTCCCATCTTTCGGTATGGGTTTTGAGCAAGAAGTACACAAAGAAGGCATGATGATATCAGCGGCAAAACCCGAAATGTGATGAATTACAACAGGTGCAATGCACTCTCACCTGCCCGAAGCGAAGCAAAGGTTTAGTCCAGAACACAGGTTTGCCTCTGACTGCACCAATACACGAAGTTGTCAGTCTTTATATAATCGGTGATCAACGCCAGGGGGATATCTTTGGCAGCTCCATAGCCACTGATGAGAAAACGAATGTTTCCGGAAGTGAATACTGCACAGCGTGGTTTGGTCGTTTCACCTGTTTCATGCTATGCCGCACAAGTAATGTGCAGCTATTTTCTGTCGGTGCCTTATGAGTTGGAGCAGTGCTACAAATTTGAAACTGTCTGCAAACATGAATCTAATAAACTCCGCATTTCACAGGTCTTATGTGAAAGATTTTGTAATTGTAGAAAGTACACTACGGAAGAGACAGTTAGCTTACTTCCCTCGAAACCAGAGTTACATGAGTTTTATTGCCGTCCACCAGGGGCCATTTTCGCTCTGAGTAGAACAGGTAGCTTTCAGTGATTAAATCTATGCGCTAGCTCATCTAATTCTGCCTAAATGAGCGGCAGCGGTGGCTCAGTGATTATAGTGGTTGGCTGGTGACCCGGAATACGCTATTTCAATCCGGGCCACGGTGGTCGAATTTCGATAGAGGCTAAATTCTAAAGACCAGCGTATGTGCGATTCCAATGCACGTGAAAGAACCTCAAGAGGTCGAAATTTCCGGAGCTCTTTACAAAGGCGTCTCTCATAGCCTAAATCGCTTTGAGAAGTCAAAACCTCCATAAACCATAAAGCATTCTAGCCTAACAATGACGTAATCCGTGCTTCAAGAAACCCTAGGCTGAACGGAATCCCGAGCCGTTTTGAAAAGGTTTCTTTCAACCGTTCCGGTTCTGGTTCAGTTCCAAGCTGGCGAAAAAAATATGGGTTTGGTTCTGTGCCCGTTACAAGCAACCATACGTGTTCAGTTATAGTTACAGGTTTATGTTCGGTTCCGGTTTGACAAAGTCGGCTCAGTGCACCCAGGCGGCTGAACAAGTCTAGGCGATCGTCGATATGTTTGCTTAGTTGGCCGTAGAAAAGGGCTTCATCAAAACGTTCGCGAAGCTCAATGCACATTGACTGTGCAGGCGAGCCCTTTTTCAGGAGTTTCAAGATTTGAAGGTGTGACACTTCCATCAAATCTCATGTGTTGGCTTCAAAGTCTTGCACAATTAAAAGTGTCAATGTGGCGCCCTATAGATTTTTTTATTCGGCTGACTTACTTCCACTACTAACCGAGAGCTTATGTGGTCCCATAGCAACGAACTTGCTTTTAGTCAGCGAATAAAAGTATCACCTTCCGTCTCGGCGTTGCTCAGCTTGAAGCTGGCGGAGAATATTCTATAAAATTAGCGGTAATCACTCACTAAAATATCGATTTGCGAATAAGCAGCTGCGTGCGGCCGAAATGATTCCATTGAATATTTTTGTACCTCACGTGACAAACTGATGCAGCTGCATTTCTTGCGGCTTTGAGCTTTCACGAACAAATACTACATAGCTTCCGGCGAATATAATCGTGAACATGACGATACGGGTATCTGAGCGTCTGCTCCGCCGCGTATCATTCCTAACTGTGATATATGACTGTTAGCTTATACATCCCTATCTGATTCATGCCTACACAACATTGCATTTAGGGCGATGATCACAACATGTAAAAAACAGTTTCTACAGGAAAATTTGGTACATAGGATAACGGATAACGGCCCTTTGTACAAATCTCTCCTAAAATGGCTTATTCGTTTGTTTTTGAGGGCATGTTTTATAAAAAGGCCAAAGACCATGACAGATTTGAAATTGCTGTGCCTGGCGCTCCATACTCGCTCGAACTTGCTGTGTCTGGTGCCTGACACCTCGGTAAGTGAGGTGTACTACAGTACTGTAACACTCGAGATATAGAAGTGGATGAAAAGGTGCGTTTTCGTATCAACACAATTTATACAGACAATAATATAAAAATTTATTTTTAAACAAATACTGACTTAATACTGCACCTTTCGTCTACATGGCGTTTTGACGGTGTAACTGTGGTTTCCGTCATATTCCCTTAGTCGTCCATTAATGACTGTTCCCAATCACCTTGGTTTCCTCGCTTTGTGAAATATTAACTTCCCTCAGTTTCCAGAGATAAATTGCGCGATGCTAGTGGCGGTAATGTGAATGTGCAGACGGGACTAGCCTTGCAGGAGATCGGCAATTGCTGTCCATGTGACAGACACAATTCTTGTGTATCTACCACTGTTCCTTTTGGCCAATGTCACTTAAAACTTGGAATGACTGAGACGCTGATATTGCGCAGTTCTAGGTTTTAGTGAATATTTGTATGAGCGATAGGAACAGCGGTACATTCATACATAACTTGTAACGGAAAATCTCATAAGCGGGCGCTGCTAATGAAGGACCAAATGAAGTGCCTCTTTTTGCAGCGAGCTACAAAACGTGATGGATTTATGTAAGAACTTTATTTTCCAGGATAATTTAGTATGCTCTTGGCTCCTTTTATTTCTGAGTGCTTTGAATTTCAAGTACAAATGAATGCTAAGATTAACTTCCTTGTAGAGTTAAAAGAACTCTCTCAACTTAAGGCATCATTTATGAGCAATTTAAAGCATACTTGAGAAAAAAAATATGGGAGGCATTTGCCAATGTAAAGTGCGGCAAGGCGAAAGCCGCTGGCCTTGCCGACTGCGATTCCAGCTTAGCAGGTTGTCATACCAATGGCACTCCCAGAGGCTTCTGCCTTGCCACACTTTCGATTTAGACGACGTTGTTGTTTGCCTGACGACGTTGTTGGCGCTTGCGGTCTGCTTCTCTGGCCTTCTTCTCCTTCTTTTCTGGCTTCAGGCTTCTCTGATGGTGGCGCGCAGGTGGCGCCACCAACGCACGCGCCGTTATCATGTCGACCTCGGGTGTGACGTCACCCTCTCCCGTCGCTCTATCGACGTCCGCGCTATATCGACAAATTTTGGTGTTTTGTTTGTTGGTTTTTCGCTATATTTGGCTCTAATAATTAACCAATCACTCTCCTGTCATAAAACTTGGCGTGGGGGTTATATTTCGTCCCTTCTATCCGATACTACTATTGGTTTTCTACTATCTTGAGTAGTTGCCACGTTATTCGTGGAATACAGCGTTACACCCGACGCGCGAGTATGAGCCATTAAATGTTTTCGCCTTAAAAAAGAGCCCCTGTAGTCAACAGGCCACTCGGCCTGCACCACACTCAATATTTCGCGTTTCTGTTTCCGGGCGGACTGAAATATAATATTCACATGCACGTCGTGCTTAAATTTGGTAATTTCCAGACGGTACAGAAATAATTGAGGTTGAAAGGGACAGTAACTATGGTTCGTTATCATCACCTTTATAAAATATCTCATTAACTATGTTCAAGTGTTTCCTCTAAAGAAGAAATTGTAACCTTTTGCTAAGAAAGCACCCTGCCTGCTCGACAGCAACACCATTTATTTAAGAGACTATCGACTGCATTTGAGTTACCTCTAAAAACAGTAGCTAGATGTTTTTCAGCGCATATTCGACTAGAATTTCTGATGCGGCATTGCGTACAAAGATACCTTGTGTTAAACAAGAATTTGTAATCTTGAGCACTTCGGTCAACGACATGGTTCATCTTAATGTTCCAGCTGTATTCAGAGCAGCGCTTTGATTATTACTCTTCTGTGCTTCCTCAAAGGCAATGGAAATACTGAGACGCAAATATGTGCTGGTGTTTTTCTTTTCATTTCTTGGGGTCAAAACTTGAGTTGCTCAGGCAAAAAAAAATTCGACATTTGCAGTAGTTCCTTACAAAGCGAGACCATATTGTTAAATGGCGGCTAGTCTAACAATGAGATGCGCTGATCGATGCAATGAAGTGATTTAACGGCCGCAGGCCAAGCAAGAGGCCGCAGGCATCGTCTTATTCTTCGCAGTATCACTTGCAACGCTACTGTTAACAAAGGTGCTCCACTGGAGTCAAAATTTCCCGTAGTTACTGAAGGAGAACGACTACATTACACATTCTTCACACCTACATAAGGAAAGCAGTGTCTCTGAAACTACGCCAAGAAATACTTTATCGTGCCCGTCGCGAACAATTCGTTTCGAGCACTCGTCCGATGACTTCTTCGGCGGTGCTGAACATTTTGTCATAAAATAAATCTGCAGTTATATTTTCAACCATATACCTTTCTGTAATAGTCAGCGAACTCCCAATCAGTGTTTCAAAGGAAACTCCAGTGACCGGAAAAAACCATTGTGAAACAGTCTAAGCCTTTCTTCCCTGATTTCAAATATCAGCCATTGTTCAGCAAGAAAGGAATTTCAGAGCCAATTTCAGACGGTTCTGCGTTGTTATGTAATATGCTAGGTTATCTACTCTGAATTTATGTACTTCCTGCTTAATTTTTGCTTGATTTGTGTTTTTTAGAAGCCAAAGATGGTTTTTGCTTTTCTGCACAAAATATCTATATTTTTACAAAGGGTTTGGAATATCAAAGATGTGCATATCATCAAGATGATACCTTGCATACGAGTGTGCGTTAAGATACATTTCACCTTTATTCCCGTAATAAAGCGCAAATAAACAGAAGTAAACAACAAACTCAAGAGGCGGCATAAAAAACAGGAACAGTACAAGCGCCCCTATTCTTGTCTTGTTGATGTTGCGCTTGCCTACCCTTGTACACTCACACTCCAGGATGTTCGCGCTCAGCTTGTAAACAACAGAGCGGGCGCCGTGAAAGTGAAGTGAAACATCAATACAGAAGCCGAATCACATTGCATAGATAAACAGGCTGTAAACCAAAGCCACGAAAAAATGATGTCGGTGAGAGCTAGTGCACTTTATCTGGGTTCTCTATTTGAGAGGCCTCCTTAAGTAGGACCAGTGCAAGTCCTCTGATGTTAAAGGATTCATAGTTACAAAATTGCAAACCTTAGAGACCATGATATAGGTTATCCTAAATTTTATTCTGACACAGCTCTCAAGCAGCACGACGTGGTGCGGAAGCCAGCAATTTTCTCCGTAATAGGAACTTCTTTTTTCGCAAACTGACTTGTTTCCGAATCAGTGCACAATATTAGGTATAAACTTGGTAGCCATCTTATTCATACTATCGTATCAGGAAGATTTTCCCATCAATTAAATTGAAGATGTGCGATATCTTGTTTAGTGGTACATACATTGCTCATACACGATCTAACTTCTTTGTTAGTTGGTACGACGCTGCTCAACGGAACCCCAGCTGCAGCTTCAGAAGCAGCCTTTCAAACGAGGCAAAAGCTATCCCAATACATTGCCATGTCTGTGCAGGCTAAACAACCACAGCCGTTCGAATAGGATGCGCGGTACCTTGTATGTGTCTGTCGTAGCCAACGCGCAATTAAGGGATGTAGAATTCATGACAAATACATTTTCCTCCCCAACACCCAATTCCTTGCTTTGCTGGCACGAGTTTAGAATGCTCAGCCTTAGTGAGAGAAATTCTGAGTACTTTTACTATATTCACAAGTTTCTCTTTCAATGAGGATTGCGGTTTCTTATTTATTATTGGTCTTTTATAGCCCTTCTTGAAAACACTCCTATGCTCACATTCTTTCAACCCACACCTGTAGCTGTTAGCAGCAAATACTGACTTATTCTTGCAATGTGTACCCGAGTCGATCAGAGATCTTCTGCTGAGAAACATTTAGGCGTTCTTTGCGTGTTTCGGTGCTCAGGAAAAACGGCATCCTTGTGGTTTTGCTAGTGCCATGAATTTGGAGCTTCAGGATTCTTCGAATCAGGCAAAACGTAACATTTGCTTCCACTTCCGAATGCTAGAACCACTAGCATTAGACGGGCGGTAAAAATTGAGTGGACACTCATTTTACTCATGAAGAAGATGACGCGATAGTGCCAATCGGCTACGGTTGATCGATGCATTATACCTGTTATTGGCTAGTTGGTACATACTTGAATTGCAGAAAAAAAATAGCGCCAAACCATGCAAAACACAAGAAAGAACGACGACGAGACAAAAGCGCTAACCCGGCAAGTTACGCCTAGGATGTGCGTCAATAAAGGGTCGGCTAGGCGACAAGAACCTGCCTGCCTGCCTGCCTGCCTGCCTGCCTGCCTGCCTGCCTGCCTGCCTGCCTGCCTGCCTGCCTGCTATCTATCTATCTATCTATCTATCTATCTATCTATCTATCTATCTATCTATCTATCTATCTATCTATCTATCTATCTATCTATCTATCTATCTATCTATCTATCTATCTATCTATCTATCTATCTATCTATCTATCTATCTATCTATCTATCTATCTATCTATCTATCTATCTATCTATCTATCTATCTATCTATCTATCTATCTATCTATCTATCTATCTATCTATCTATCTATCTATCTATCTATCTATCTATCTATCTATCTATCTATCTATCTATCTATCTATCTATCTATCTATCTATCTATCTATCTATCTATCTATCTATCTATCTATCTATCTATCTATCTATCTATCTATCTATCTATCTATCTATCTATCTATCTATCTATCTATCTATCTATCTATCTATCTATCTATCTATCTATCTATCTATCTATCTATCTATCTATCTATCTATCTATCTATCTATCTATCTATCTATCTATCTATCTATCTATCTATCTATCTATCTATCTATCTATCTATCTATCTATCTATCTATCTATCTATCTATCTATCTATCTATCTATCTATCTATCTATCTATCTATATATCTATCTATCTATCTATCTATCTATCTATCTATCTATCTATCTATCTATCTATCTATCTATCTATCTATCTATCTATCTATCTATCTATCTATCTATCTATCTATCTATCTATCTATCTATCTATCTATCTATCTATCTATCTATCTATCTATCTATCTATCTATCTATCTATCTATCTATCTATCTATCTATCTATCTATCTATCTATCTATCTATCTATCTATCTATCTATCTATCTATCTATCTATCTATCTATCTATCTATCTATCTATCTATCTATCTATCTATCTATCTATCTATCTATCTATCTATCTATCTATCTATCTATCTATCTATCTATCTATCTATCTATCTATCTATCTATCTATCTATCTATCTATCTATCTATCTAACTATCTATCTATCTATCTATCTATCTATCTATCTATCTATCTATCTATCTATCTATCTATCTATCTATCTATCTATCTATCTATCTATCCCCATTTCCTCTCAAGCAATCCATCTCTCACTTTCGTATCCTATGCAAAAACTAGTTCCGATTGGTTCTTGATTTTACGTTACCCGTGATTGCTTCCAATTTACCATCCGCACAATAATTACCTACAATTCCATTATATTTGTATACTGCAGCTTTGTTGCATCACTGCTGAGGCAGGGATTTCTTGAAGTTGACATTTCGCCTCCTTAATGGGGTATATGCTGGGCGGCGTGAACCATGCTATAGAAAAATACTGCACATGTAGTACACATGTTGTCAATGGCGACACCTTCTTTCACAATTTTATCGGGGTTCGGTTCTTACCCGAATGCAGAAGTTCAAAGTTAAAATTTCATTGAATTTGGGAAACTACGTTGTTTTCTAATGACTGCTCGGGTTCCAACGGAGAGCGACACCAGATCATCATAGGATAACACCTGGCCCTGTGACCTGCACCGCGTGCCCTGCTGCCGGCTAGAAAAAGAGCATCCCTTTATTGTCTACCCTCACTTGGCAGCAGCGGCGATAGCAGCTTTCATCGCACTAAGCATTTTGCTGCGTTCTTTGCCGCAGCTACGTGTAAATTTTTCGAAGCTTCTCTTGTCATTGTTGTCGTTGCTGCCAAGTGCTATCACAGATGCGATAAGTTTCCTGCATCGCTGTTCGGTTTTGTGTTTATAATACGGAACCCGTGTACTTAGCTTTACATTACAAAAGATCTGCATAAAATGAAGGAGGAAATAAAGGAGGAACTAGAACAGGATCTGAAAACCTTTAAAGAAACTATTGAAAGGGACCTAAGAAATGAAATTCGCGAGTAGAAATTAGAACAAAGAAACATAGCTCAAAGCCTAAAATATGCACATGAGGTTATCAGAGACCTAAACGAAAAGGTAAATGCTGAAGTCACGAAGAATCAAACACTTGAAAGAGAAAACGGGGCACTGCAATAAAGGTGGCAAAGCCTAGAAAACAAAAAAATAGACCTTGAGGGGAGCATGACACAGGCAGAACAATATTCCAGGAATAAAAACAATGAAATTTGAGGAGTAATTCTGCAAGAAAAGGAAAACGTTGTTGACATGGCCAAACAGATGGGCAGTGCCTTGAAAGAGCCCATCTCAGAAAATATCAGAAACATGGTGTAATCATGCCTCTGACATCGTTGTGATTGAAGGTTACCAAGATTTCTTTCTAAATCGCCTCGGCAGGCTTGGCGGTGGCTTGGTACTTTACGTTAACACAGTATTGCATTGTGAAATAATGACCGAATTTCCCGCAATAACTGCAAGTTTTGAAGTAGTTACGATACAAACCTTTAACAGAATCATCAGTGCTGTCTGCCGAATTCCGTGTGGAAATGTAGAAGATTTTTTCACGTTTTTCACAGTCTAAGGGATTACGTTTCCCAACATAGTTATTCTTTTACTTGTAGCGGTGATTTTAACATTGATAAAATGGACGGAGAAAATATTTACGACTTCGATGTTAGGCTACTCTTAGCCCGTTATAAAAATGTCATTACGACTTCAACATGTGTTACACCTTCCCTTCAATAGCTCTCGACCTTTTTATCACTAATCTCAATACAGATATCCAGACTGTGGGTACAATCGCATCCGACTTAAGCGGTCATTGGCCAGTTTTCATGACCGTTCCTGGTCCGAACAAAAAACATTTCGCAAATGAGTTCACCTATCAGCCTATTTAAGAAAGTGTATTGGAATCATTTAGGCGCGATGTTACTGCGCATATCAGGAAATCTGCATTCGATCAGACAGATGCTAACGAAGCTTATTCAGCGTTTCTTGAAACTTCCCTTTTAATATATAATAAACGCTTCGCGCTTAAAAAGGCAAACCGATCCCGAAAAATTAAGAAACCCTTGGTGACGTTAGAACATATTAAACGTATCAAAAAAAAGAACAGATTTTATGGCACCTTTTTACGTTCTCGATGTCAAGACAAGCTAACAGAATTTAATAATGTTCGAAACAGACTAAATGCTACGCTTAAATAGGCAAAACATCTATACTACAAAAATACTTTTTACTGAAACTATAACTAAGAATCCACCTGCCATATGGAACATTGCAAATGATATTCTTGCAGAACAAGGAAGATTGCTCCCCCCAAAACGATACTTCATATTGGCGTAGAGTTGTGTTGTGTGGTGTACATATTCCAGATCATATTACCGGCATCTTGCTAATATTGCCTAGGCAGTTAATTTAAGCCAACTAATGACAAGCAAAGTAATCCTTAGCCCCCCTAACAGTTTGTTTATTGAGCCCACGGATATTCAGCAGGTCTACCACACATTTATTAGCATGAAAAATAGTAAATCGCTGCATTCCAATAACTTTTTGATGAGGCCAGCAAAACTCGTGAAAGAATTTATTGCGCCTGTTTTAGCCCACAATTTTTACTTAGCTCTCGAATTCAGCATTTTCCCTGATGACATGAAAAAGGCTAGAATTACTGTAGAGCACAAAGGAGGTGATATAAATGTGAATAATTATAGGCCAAAATTCATTCTCTCGATTTCTGCAAAATGGCTTGGAAACGTTATATTTCAAAGATTTAGTAACTTCCTAGAGAAAAAAGAAAACATAATAACAATATGAATTATGGATTTATGGAACGATGGTCGACAGAAATGGCTCTACTTCTACTTAAACAACGAATAGTTCAAAATATATATTCTGGTCTTTTTACTCTTGGTTGTTTCATTGACTTCAGTAAAGCCTTTGACTGCCTCAACCACAATATCTTGATAGGTAAGTAATCACAGAATGGAATTCGCGGTGGACTCTTCAATTTATTTATGTCAAACATAAAAGACAGAGTCCACTGCGTGCGTATACATAATGTTGAGTTGTCTCTGCTGCCCCTACAACCGGAGTACCACAAGGTAGTGTTTTAGGCCCGCTATAATTTAATCTATATGTTATTGATATAATTATTATTAATCAGTGAGCTAAAGGGTTTATAAATGCTGATGACAGTAGCATTCTTTTTAAGGGTCAAGATCCAAACGATTTAGCTCTGCAGTGCAACCGAACGCTTGAATCCCTCTCAGGGTGGTCTCACTCTAACTGCATAATTATCAATTCCAGTAATAATAAGGCTTAACTATATAGGCCAAGAAATATTATTTTCACACTACGAATTAAGATAAATTAAAGAATAATGATATAACAATAGTAGATGAATAATGTTCTTGGCGTTACTTTTAATTCTCACCTAAACGGGGATCACCACATTAATCACGTCTGCAAGAAGCTGTCTACTGTTGCAGGCACTCTGTCCTGCTGCAGAAACCTCTTTCATGAAAGAGTTAAACTCCAGGGGTGCCAAGTGTTATTTCCACCCCACATCAATTATTGGAGTCTTGTCTTAAGTTCAACAACAAAAATAAATATGGATAAAATTAATGTGCTCCAGAAGAAAGTGTTGTGCTATGTGGTAAATGTTCGAACGCACACATCTGCATACAACCTATTTCAGAATTATGGATTCATCCGTTTTCCGCCCAGTTATGAATATCAACTCTTAAACAGGCTTTATTTTTCGTCTATTGAATCCGCTAATTTTCTTAAAAATGTTGCAACATTACAACAGCGAACAATAGATGTATTCATTAGAAAGCCCCCACACTGGCTAGTTCCCTATTGCAGCACCCAAAACAAGTTTCAGTCATTAAAGCATAATGCTCCATCACTTCTAAAGAAATATCGAAAGGAATTTTTTTCATCCAAGAAAGAATCTAAAAATTATTCCTGTAACCTTAACTGAACTGTTGCGTGTCCCCCTGATTTGATGTATCTTGCCTTAGTTTTAAACTGACTAATTGTCCTTTGACCGCGTGTTACCATATCATGTCATGATTTTCTTTTTTTGTCTTAGTGTTTGTTTCGGGTATATATGTGCTTTTAAGACATGCTTTATAGCCCATATATTTTCAATGTGACCTTTGATGAGTGCGGTTTTCTTTCTTTTGGTGGTAATTTGCGTCGACTGCTGTCTTGTAAGGTGGCCCCTGGGCCGTCGTCAAGTTAGTGCAACTTTAAGTCCAGTTGACCATTCAGAGTTTGTGTTTGTACAAGCATGGAAAATAAACAAATTGAATTTAGTATCATGCTATGTCTGTCTCTAGGCGCCTATAAGGACGAGCACCCATACTCTTATATATACCATGCAAAGGTTACATGACTGCAATTAGTGCGACTGTTGGCTGCGATAGGTGTAACGCCAAGAGATCGAAATCGGGCTTAGTGGGTTTGGTAACAAATGCGGGTCAATGAAATCCTTGAAGAAACCAAGAGTACGAAATGGGCTTGGGCAGGGCATGTAATACAAAGGCAATATAACCGCTGACCCCTGAGGGTAGCACAGTGTACTGCAATAAAAGGCAAGTGTAGCAGGGGGCGGGCGAAGGTAACGTGGGCCGATGAGATCAAGAAATTTGCGGTTATACGGTGGCTGAAGGTAGCAAAGGACAGGGTTAACTGTACAAACATGGGAGAAGCATTTGCCCTGCAGTAGGCGTAGTCAGGCTGATAATTATGGTTATGCACATGCGCTCACATATGCTGTATGTGCTTGTATGTGCAAAACGTGTCCCGTATATGCGTAAATACGCGGACGTGCAAAGCTCGGTAGAAGAAAATGTATGGTAAACTATGAAAGGCTTCCATACTCAATTATTTAGGAAGGAAGAAATTTAAAGGGTAAAAATATCATCTCGGCCTCTGGATTAAAAATATTGTCCTGCTGATCGGGAACAAAAAAGAGGAGTCATTGAGACCATTTTCTAGCATTTTGTTTCCTTATCGCACGAACAAACAACTCGGTCTTGCACCTAATCATGTAAAATCCAGAGTAGTATTATTCAAACCCGCCGCACATCCGGAGGTGATCATTTTGCTGAGCGCGCACGCGTCTCGAATTTCCAGGATACATATGTAGGCCTCAAGAAACGGGAACAATGGAGATTGATATTGAGCAGCATAAAGCTGCCGAGCTCGTGTCCACTGCTCTGTGAACATATTTTCCTTTGAGCGCAGCTGTTCTGCATGGCAATCTGCCACTCGGTTTTTCAAGAGGCTAAACAGTTTCCTCTGTTGAAAAAGATGGTACGAGTTTTTATACAGGCTTTCTTTACCACGAGTAACATTTGTAGTTTATCACGAGTTAGGAAAATATTTTTTTAGCTCACTGCTGAAGTGTCTCGGAAAAACGAAGCTTCGGAAGAAAACAGTTGCAGAGACAGGTCTTTCTTTACATACAGTTGTATAAGAACCCTTTTGTGCGGAGCTAGTACTTGACACAAGAGGAGATTCCGTTTAAAAAAAAACGTCACAAAAGAAGGTCGAGTATGCACCTTCTGAATTCACTTGACGGTAGTGTCCTCATCGTACCTCTGATACGTCTGCAGGTATATGTGCACAAGAAATAATCATCGCTTGTGATGTGCCGTCCTGAGAGGTAGAGAACATACTCTAACTGAAAAGCGAACAGTGAGAAAATCAGCACTGCTAATTACCTCCTTAAACAGTGAACAGTAAAGAAATGAACGGTGCTGTAATCCTCCTTAGGAAAACTCCACATAGTATCAACGAGCTCATGTTTGATTGGGCAGGCAGATAAAAAAAGTTATGTGAGCTGCCAATTAAACAGGCTAGTGAAAAAAGGCAGGTTGGCCGTTTTTCAGAACGGAGAGTTTGAAAGATGTTCGCGATAAACAATTGGAGAAGTCAACATATTTTCCCTCTAGACTTCATAGCAACAAATAAGACTTAAAGGCTTATAATGTGCCATTGAGAGCGCCAAGCAACGCCGAACAAAATTAACTGTCGCGCAAAAAATCAGCGCTGATCAACTTTGCGTTTTTCTTTAAAAAAAGGGTAGCGACGCCAAAAGGTTGTTGGCTTCCACCGGCTCCGGTTCTCGGATTTTGAAAGCAGCATACACCCCAGTGATATACATTCTGATAACAGGCGTAAAGAAAAATATCGCGGAATACTTATACAAGCATAAAAACAATATTGAAAGATATTACCAATGCCTGTACTGGCTTGCTGATACAAAATTGCTAATATTAAATTAAATTTTTGTACAGCCAGTAAACCGCACTATTTCAACAGCATGGACAATTGCCTCCATCAAACCCGGCGACGGCCTCGCTAAGCCGCTTGCGATAGGCGCCTCTTTGCCGCCGCATCCAGTGCTCCTCCGGGCGTAGACCTCACCATGGAGGGTGAGAGTCTACTGCCTCAAGAGCATTTAGCCAGGATCAGACATACGAAGGTAACTTCCGCGAATGGGCTCCGCTGTTTTTCATCATCTTTAAAACGAATTCTCAATCCGACACCGAGTACCTCTTGAACACTTTGAATTCATCATTCGCTAACACGTAGTCCTCAGCTTTCGCGCATGAAGAGAGAACAATTTCCAAGAGTCATCCTCTCCATCCTCAATATATTCTACTGCAATACTGCAGCGGATCACCTTCGGAAGAAGTTTTTTCACAGCAACCTTAAGTTCAGCACTCCTGACAGGGATGGCGCTTTCACGTTTGCGAATGCCCTGGCGATCAACATGTGTGCCTCCAGCAACCTAATCTTCAAATATTTAGGCCCACCAAGTGAATATGTATGACGTATCATTCATCGCAATTTCCCGGGCGAGACCCCGGAGTAAATCATCGATACTAGGTACCCGAGAAGAATGCAACCTCTGTGTAAACCATTTAGGCTATACCCAATCTACTTCCATCAGCTTAGGAGGGACAAAGACTTAACACTAAATTACTTCCGCCGGCAGTGCTGCACTCGGCATACCCTAAAGAACAAGGAATAAGCCTGCCTTATGTACTGGAAACGGGATGAGAGGTCTTCTCGCCGTCCTCTGACCTCTCTAAATGCCCTCACTGCAGAGCTTGGGAGCCTGCCGAAGACCGTGAGCGCACACCCTAATATGTATTGTACTCAGGCCCACACTTCACTGGTACTACCGAATAAAAATGGCGGTGCAAACCGCTTTCTATTGTTCAGCAACGATGTCTATACGTTGCGAACACAAACAGCGCACCCCCCCCCCCCCCGGCCTATTGATTTTGGACCCAGTCCTGTCGGCAAAAGGCGTAGAGAAGCTTGGCCGCAGCAGATTTTCGCCACTCTTTCGCGTCGTACCGCGGCCCCTGCGGGCACCGCTCACGGTCATTATAACCTGGGACTTCTGACCATCTCTTTGACGAGCTCCGTATTCCGCAAACAAACAGGTGCGCTTGGTATTCGCTGCTTCCCACTCTCCGCCGTCTCAGTGTCCTGATTCAGAGCTCCATGTCCCCCTCAACAAAACAACGGCTGTTAAAGCTATGAGGCGCTAACCCCAACAGGAAAATGCCTGTCCAAAGCGTACACACCCTACACCCCCTTGACCACCTCATGCAATTCTTGCCCAACCAGCTGAACCTACTCTTGCCGACTCGCACCAGGTACCCACACAAACTCCCAAACATTAGCAAGATGCTACCTTCCACCTACCCACCTCACTACCTATGCGGAATGCTACCTTCTGCTTTGAACGGTTACCTTTGCAGACTTCAACTAATTTGAGGCTTACTAAAAAACCAAATTAAAGGCTATATAAAGTTGCGCGAAGGTGAAGGTCCCAACGATTTGTTGAATTGTCCCATCAAACTCAAAAGCAAAAGCACTAGTTCAGCAACAAATACAACAGTGGTGCCGGCAAATGTCAGAAATCTAAGAAAAAATGCCTTCATTTAAAGACTCCTACACGGTTAAAACCTTTTGAAGTAAACATCTAAGGTATCACAACCTTCCTCCCCGAACTCCAGGTACCGGACGATTCCTTCTCTCCTACTGCTACTCCCACCCTAGCTCTTCCCACATATCGTGGCCCCCAATAGCAACAGAACTGGTCAAAATGGAGCTACACGTGGTTCTTCCGGTAGCGAGACAACCTAGAGCTTTAGGTCTAAAATTCGGACACCCCACCGGATCTGATCGCTTGCCGCAAATTAATGGCCAAATGAAATTACCGGGATTTAAACCGCAGTCCACCAAATACGTGACCGTTTCCTGTTCCACTCTGCTCATCCAACGCAACCTCCCTGTCATCCATCACTACTTAGCCGACGCTGAAGTAGAGTGCGTCTTGCTCGAACGCTTCCATTAGAAGAAGGAGGACCACAGCGTCTTTATCACCAATCTCTACAGACTAGGTCCGGTCTATGACGTTAGCAAGGTGTGATGGAGCTACTGTCGCGTGCTGGGTCAACTAGGGGCGAAAATTAGGATTACATCCCATGGGAGTGAATGTCTTCAAATGTTTTCATAGTTTTTTCATTGCACTAGGCGTCTATGATACCGTGAAGAACCAAGTCCATCCTTGAACATATTAGGAAGGTATGGAGCGTAATTTCGAAGGCGATGTGTTTTTAAAACATCAAGTTACGTGCGCGTGATTCCCGGCTGGGGCTATGGGATGGGAGCGCGGCTCGTGTAAAGACATGTAAGTGAAAGTCTAAAGGGCATTTCTCTCGTTTCTCTGGGTACCCACGGAGGTTGCTGTTGTCGTGAATTAGTAACGCGTCCTCAACTGCCGCAGGGGAACGTTATCGCGTGCAGGTTCGAACGAGACAACAAAGAGATCAGACGAAACAAAATGAAGACGGATTTATAATTTAAAAGAGAAGGGCCCATAAGAAACGGAAACGAAAAGAAGAAAAACACACACTGAACACGCGAACAACACTACAGAATAAAAGAAAGAGTTCACCAGGTACTGAGGTACTGAGCGTACCAGGAGATACGGGAATGCCTTGCTGAAAAGGCGGACGAGGGTAGATGTAGTGGGACGCGTCGCTGGCGTTGTGTCGATGAAAGCGGCGGATGGGAGTCAGGTGGTTGTAGGAACGGAGAGGAGCACAGGGAGTCGCCGGTGAATCCCCGCCAGTAGCCCCAGGGACTTGGCATCAACAGTAAAAGATTATCCAAGACCCGTCGATGGCGTTCCGAAACGCCGGAGGCCTAAAGCAGGCTATCCAAGGGTGTCTTTCGGCAGCACGGACCCTCAGTCTATCTGCTACGACCTCCACGCTGGCAAGGAACGCAGGTGGCTTGCGTCGATGATCCAATGGAGGTCCACGGCATCACGGACCCAACGTCCGACGGCTGCCACCTCCACGCTTGAATGACCCGAGCTCCACTGTGATGTCTCCCTTCAAACCTCGCTTTCCTGAAACGTCATTGTTGCTAGCCTATCAAAAGATGGCACATACCCACACTGGGTGATCGGCCAAGACTCGGGTGGCTATTCATCTGAACGCAGTTAATAAAAAGGAAAAGCATGTGGGAGCGCAACACCGGTGAAACGTCAGCTCTCGGCTCCTCGTGCTCACCGTGCTCTTCGTTATTGTCGCTTCGCACACACCAATCGCACACGCGCAACGCTGGGCTGGCACGGGCAGCGCTCCGCTGTCCGACGCGCCACTGTCGACGCACCGCGTTCAAAAATCCTCCGAAGATTTCTTGTGCACCTCACGCTATTAAGAGTTTCCAAGCGCATTGAAGAAAACTGTGCGAAAGAGTGCTACTTATAGAGTACCTGTTTTTAAAAATGCGATAGAAGAGCCTGTTGTGGAGCAAGACATACCCCCAAAAAGGCTCTCTATCCGCTCGGTGTTTCCCCGAATCGCGCAAGCTTCTTGTGTAGCTTCAAATTTATGCTGCGCACGCTACATTATCTCGTGATGCTGTTCAAATGATAGCAAGGTTTCCAAATATCTCTCAAACAGCAGGATAACGAACATCGTGCACTGTAGAAGAAGAAACACCGTGATTAAAGAAAAACTAAAGCTATTACAATTCCGAAAGCGAGGCCGACTACGATGCCGGAATAGGTGGCGCTGGAGGATGCGGAGCCATACCCAGAGTACCCACAGAGGGCTAATACAAATATCTCGGACTATGGATAAACGAAAGGCAGATATATACGGAAAAGCATGAAGAGCTTGTTATGGCAAAATGGCGAAGAGATGCCGGGATTACGAAAAATGGCGCATTATGGAGACACATCGAATATGAGGTTGTGAGAGGCATTTCAGAAGGAATAATGGTGCCGGTGCTTACTTTCGGGAACGCGGTTTTGTGCTTAAGCACAGAAGTTTAGCCGAGGTTAGCAAATCAGAGAGCTGTTGGAAGATTAGCACTAGGTGCCCACGGGAAAACCACAAACGAGGGAGTACAGAGGGATATGGGCTGGGCACCGTTCGAAACACGGGGAGCTCAGAGTAAAATAGTATAAGAAGAACACCTGAGGAAATTGGACGATAACAGGTGGCCAGCTAGGGTATTAAAATACCTATAAAGAAAGAGCGTTGTCTCAAAATGGCGGAAAAGAACTAGAAAGCTAAGCAGTAAGGCAGAGCATTAAACGACAGTTTAAAAACGCGCAAGGTAAAATTTTGATGAATTGAATGGAAACGATACATAGTGTAGAACTATATCGAAACTGGAAACAGGAGGTAAGGAAGTAAGCGTTCTATGATAACTCATGAGCCAGTGCCCTACTCTCGAAGCTAGGTCAGGGTGTCTTAGAATGCGCAGCTACAAAAATAAATTTAACGAAGAAGAGGACACATTCGCTGTGTATGATAAATCTCATCCCATGCTTGCCACATGCAACTTGTCATTTAAATGGTCACCGCCAGGTTATGGCCAATCCCCCTTGTGGGTATGTGCCAATGTGTGAGGTCAACAACAACAACAACAATGATAAATCTGAAGAAATGATAGAACACCTCATACTAAGATGTGATGCCATCCATCCCGATGTCGATGCAGGCACTGTCACTCTTCCTGAGGCCCTAGGATTTAGAGATAACAATAGCCATGTAAATCTGCGGTGGAAGTTAGCAAAAAGCGTTTGGAAGATTGGTGGCTCGAAAGCAGAGAGGTGACGCAAGGTTAAAGGTGTAGAAAAACTATTTAAAGAAAACGGCCAATCCAAATAACAGTTTACAACAAAGTTAAACAGAAATAAAGAATAAAAGTCGAGCACTGTGGCAACTGGCACCACGCCGTTTCAAAAGAGACGCTCCTATTTTCCATCCACTCAAGGCCCTCGTCGGGGCGCGCGAGCGCCTAACTGCAGGCACAAATAAAGTTTGCTCCAATCCAATCCAATCCTATCTTCCATCTAATCATTCAGCCAGAAGCGGGCCAGGATACCTTCTGCGAAGCTGTCTGCTGCAGTAAGTTGTGGTACTCTTGGATATTTGATTTAAATCACATTATCGCAATGCCTGCAAATATGAAGTTAAATTTGGATTTTCTCTCCTAAAAAAATAGTGCGCAAATAATTGGAAGGGTAAAGTGGTGGAATTACTGCAAGCAAATTTTGTCGCGCATAAAATTGGTGCAGGACATGCTACCTCGCTCTCTGCTCTGCGAAAGGTCACTTACTGCGTTCCCTGTGCGACAAAAAATCTTTGATTTCCGACGTAAAGCATATGTCTAAATGTGAAACCAAGCAATCAGTCCTAGCGTCCGCACACTGTCATAAAAAGGTGCGTTCTGATTATACACTCCTATGTACAAACCGCCATAACAGGTTAATGACGAGAACTTTGAGGTATGTAATAACCGCACCCTGCTACGCTTGTTTTTTCCTCGTATTCAGTCCGTTACACTTAACGACCATCGGTTATCTTCCCTTTGAAGTACATGCCATGCCCATGCCCATTCTTAATTTCAAGTTTGATGTCATCAAGCGGCGTTTGTTCCCTGGCCCGCTCTGTTTTCGCTCTCTCTTAACGTCACACTTTTCATTTTCATGTCTCATACATCTTGCCTATAACTGCCATCACACATAATTATTATATTTGCTCATGTGGCATACGCTGGCACATATCTCCACATGCATATAGTATACCAGGTGTTTCCGAGAAGCCGGTTACTAATTTTTTAAAAATGATTTTGGTGGTAAAGATAACTTTTTCGCCATATTAATACGAATGTTGGAGGACCACATCAAAAAGCGATTTGTGTAAATATTAAAGTGATTAACTAAATTCTAATAGTTAACCCCTTAACTACAATCAGAAAGTACCCAATAACAATTCTATCTTTGTAGCAGGCAGATTGTAATAGCCACTTCAGTTTGTGGAGATCGCGATTATCCTCGCTACTGTTGTTCAGAATCAGGATGGTGCAGAATAATGGCGTCAAGTATTGAGGATAAATCACAACCGCACAAGAGGAAAGCTGGCAAGAAACCAGTCTTGCTCTGCGTATCGGTGTTGTAGGCTACGTGACGAAAGTTAGCACTACGTCCTAGTTGCGATGGTGCGCAGCCACGTATACTCACATTAATCTAACATCTGATTAAAGCATTCAATCAGACCTTTCGTGTGCGGGTGGCAACAGTTACTGGTCCGATGAGCGCCGTTGGCCTGCTGCGGAAGGGAGGAAAAGAAATTGGACAGAAACATTCACTTAAGGTCTCTCTGCAGTTCATGCGGTGCTCCTGGGCGAAGTACGAAGTGGTGCTAGAGGAAGGCTGCAACATGCCGCGCCATAGCAGCAGGGAGGGCGACGGTTACGGTGTACTATGTCAGGTTGTCGATAGCCACGGTGACTCAGCGGTTTCCTAGGCAGTGTAGAGAGGCCGTGCGTAGAGGTGAATGACAACTTCGTCGAGGGCAAAGGCTGCGTTGGGCCGGTCGAAATGTGGTTATCGGGCTTGCGTAGTTGACAGTCGGCGCAGGAACAGACGAACTACCAAACGTAGGTGTACATACCGCTGCAATTACAGCGGATGCGAAGCCGGTGCAGGTGTTGAAGGCACCGGCCTGACCATATTGACTTTCACCATGATATGCAGCGGATATTTCCGACCGTAGCATTCCTGGGATCACAAGGAGACATTTGCGGCCATCAGAAGGCAATTTCGGTGACACAAGAGGCAATCATGAATTGTGAAGGGAGCATCTTGATGGCGGGCTACACGCGCGTGACCTCAAAGACCAAATGGTTCGAAACAAAGCTCACAACAGAAGTGATCGATGGATCCTTGTATTGTTTGGTGGCCATATAGTTCAAAAACAAAGATGCGCAGTCTACGGGGGAAGAGAGAGCTCATTCACTGGCCAGAGGTGAGCGAGACAATGCGTCGGCATCGTTATGCTCTCTGCCAGAGCGATAAGCCACACGAATATCACACTCTGGAATGTCATTCGTGTCTTCAGGGAGGGCAGCCAACAGAGGGAATGCTGCTCTATAATGACCTCGAATAGGCGGCCTTATACGTATGGTCAAAATTTCCCGATTGTTTAAACAATGGCATGCACTCTTTTCTTTAACTGAGTAGTACAACTACAGCTTGTCACAGCGCGGCTCGTTTATGCAGAAATACACTCGAGAAACCCAAGTTTACGTTGAGAAAAAATACCCCAGATACTACGGCACCGGCATCTGCTGGGTTTAAGTTGGAGCATCGGGGTCAAAGTGGCGTAAAATTGGCGGGGTGGTAAGCAAACGGCGGAACGTGCTGAACGCATCGTGAAAGGCAGAATACAGGCTTGAAAAGTCACCTCTCCTGCGAAGTGTGATGAGAATCGAGGTAACGGGAGCGAAATTGCGGATTAACCGCCGGAAGCATAAGTGTAGACCGATGAAACTGCGATGTTTTTTCATCTTTGAGTTTATCGCGAACTCAGCGACAGCAAGAAGCTTTCCTGGGGCGGGAACAACACCGTGTTTAGAAATGCCCTAGCCTAAGTTGTGAACAAAATGGCAAAAAAGCAACAATTCTTCATACTGAGTTGTAACCCGGCTGGATTAGAAAACTGAAAACATGTCCTAAGCGAAGGAGGCGCGTCTAAAAATCCGGGGACAAAATGAGGATACTTTCCAAGTAACAAAAGCAGAGAGCGCGCAATGTGGTGTCGATCTTGCGCAACAGAATGTGAATAACATAGTCGAAGAGCATGACGTTGAATTCCTACAGCCAGTCAGCGATCGCAAAATGTCAGAAAAGAAAAAAGTAATTCAACCATGGGATGCTTTTAGAAAGTAAAGTGCACATAAACGCTAAGATGTTTAAAGAGCTACATACAGAGAAGGTCATTCTGACTTTAATTCGCGAAACATTTCACTCCTAAAATAATTGCCTTGAATGAAAAATTCGTTCCTGAAAAAATAACTGTCGAAGCAGGTACTCTAATTAAATGACACCTAATCTTTTTTCGTACTTTCCGCTCTTCTCACCACCAGTCGGGCAAGACACTTCACAAGAGAAGCTCAGTGTATTAGACAAAGGCTTTGCGCCAGTTTCCAGTTTCTCTAATTCCAGAGATGCATAGCGAGAGCACAACACCATTACATAAAATCAAAACCTCATATTACAATAGATATGAGCGAGAAAGACAAGCTACCCGTGCTGCACTGTTGACGAAGAGTGCTATCAACTTCTAAGTACATAGTCCCAGGGATTTCAAATCTATAGTACACAAAACTTACCCATCTCTAGCAGACTCCGACAGATCCTAAACTCATTTATTAATATTTAGATCGCAGGAAAAGCACTTCAGACACGTTAGAAAGATGTGTAAGTGAATTTTTAGAAAATCCGGAAGCCTTGCATCAACTCCCAGTTTTCGAGGCCCTAAGCTTTTATCGGCAGTTTAGTAACATTATTTGAGGCATTTCTGTAACCCGGCAAAGCTTTCTTCCTGCTCTCGTACTCTCTACTTGTATTCATAAATCGCTTGGAGACCGTACACATAATTCGCGCAGTGGTTGAGCGGCTAAGCAATACTTGACTGGCTTGCAGGTGACTGCTTCAAACAGATCCACCAGTCAGGCTTGTGAGAATCAGGTTCTTCTTCCTGGGCAACCTTTAGGGATTTCTCTGGTGACCTTTTGCTCACGCCGCTGCCATCGACGTCGAAGGCGCCGTGTTTTCTCTGAGCGGACTCGATAACGGTATTGCACTAGAACTCGCATTCTTATTTTCCCCTCAACCAATATAGCGCTCAATTTAGTACCATATATAAACATTAGTGTCGTTTGCTTCTTGATTTCCCATTATTTCGGATCACTTCTACTTTACCTTCCACAAAGTAACTACCTACAATTGCGTAATATTTGATAACCGCAGCTTATTCTTTATTGTATCGCTGCTGACGCAGTTTTTTATCAACGTTACGTCCCGTACCTTAATAGGTTCAATGTAAGGTGGCGTAAACCAAGCTATAGAAAATAACACAGATATCGTATATATAGGAACAAAGGCCACACCTTCTTTTTTACATTCAGCGGGTTTACCCGAACGGCGAATTTTAGTTAAATTTTCAAAAATTTGGAAAACTACGGTGTTGTCTAACACATTCTGATGATGTGATTGCCCTTAGGCGTCTATATGGCGCCCATACCTAACATATAACACACACGGGTGATGACTGCTATCAATGCGACTCTTGGATTAGAGTCATATGTGCCCAGAGATGGCACACGCGCCCATATATGTCGCATGTGGTTTTTCGTCCAATATGTGCCTCCTATATATGCGAATATGCTGGAGTGCAAAGCCATGTAGAAGAAAAAGTGTTCGTGGACTATTAAAGCGCTTTCGTACTATTTACGAAATAATAAATTGAAAGGGTAAAAATAAACTCCCGTCATTTGTATTCAAAATACGGTATGCAGATCTGTAACAGAACAGGAAGTCTTTCAAACCATTTTCTGGCGTTTCTTTCCCTTTATTACATGAACAAACAATTCAGCCTCGCACTGAATGATGTAATAGCTGTCGCGAACAAAATATTACGGGACGCGTGTTCTAGGGAGAAGCTGATGGCAGCTATGCCTCGCTAGACATTCACGTGCTATAGATACCAGTGGAGAGAGCATGCACGTCCCCTCATACCGTGTCGAATACCACGTGACCAGATCACGTGCCTGCGCCGTCATAAAAGTTTTTGCTCAAAATCCTGTCCCGTAAAACTGATCGCAACAATACATGCCAGGGTAGCATTCCGCGAACCCGTCTCACGTTCTCCGGCGATCATTCTCCTTAGACCGCACGCAAATTGAAATTTCGGGAAACATACATACATGGCAAGAAACGGGAACTATGCAGGAGATTGATACTGCGCAGCATAAAACTGCCATGCCGATGCCCACTGCACTGTGAGCATAGGTTGCTAAGAAAGCAGCTGCTCTGCATGGTGATTCGTCATGCGGTTCTTCACGAGGCTAAAATGTGCTATAAACTAAAAAACCTGCACGAGTTTTTAAAGATCCTATGTTTACAGCGAGTAAAGGTTGTAGGTTATCGCGAGTTAGCAAATTATTTTAGCTGTCCGCTCAAGTGTCCGGGAAGAGCGGAGCATATGAACGCAAAAGTTGGCCAGGCAGGTATGAGTTTACATACAGTTGTACAAAAACCCGTACAGTTGTACAAGAACAGCGAACAGGGAGGAAACCAGTTCAGTTTATAACCTCCTTAAACATCGAGAAGTAAGAGAACCAAACCCGCCAAAATCCTGCGTGAGAAAACCCAACAAAGCACCCCCGCGGCTATGTCGGATTGGCGGAAGCCAATAATAAAGATGTTAACGTAGACAAGAATTAAACAGGCTCACCAGAAAAGGCAGGAGGCTGTTCTTCAAACGAAACAGCCTTAAACAGATTAACCGGTGTGTGCTTGGATACCGACCCCGCAGCCCATCTGGGAAAAGCTGGCGGCTGGGGGACGTGAAGCATGCGTGACACGGATGTCGTGCACGTCGTTTCCGGGACACTCGCATGCAAATGCCTAATGAGAGCGCAGTGCTCAGGATGGCGCATCACCCTTGACGCTTTAGCAACCCCGTGTGTCGGCCAGCTTCCATGGCGCCACTTTTGGAGACGCTGTAGAGTAGCCGCAGGCGTTTGAGTGGGCGGCCGAATTCAGCCAGTGGAGCCCGTCGCAGGAGCTCACGCAGCCAAGACTTGATTCGGGAACATGTAACGCCGATATCCAATGCTGAAATGCTTTTCGTCCGCAGGTTCGGGATCGTTTGCTAGCCTGGGCCTCAGGGATAGCGCACGGTGCCTCCTGGACGCTCGCGTACAAAGGCCTATAAAACCATTGTCGTGTTTGCTAAGCGGCTATCGCTGCAGGCGCGGCAATATTCGCACAAGTCTAAAAAAATTTTGAAAGGTATTGGTAACGCCAATGCTTGTTTGTGAAATACCGCAATCATTATAATAGAACTTTTGTACAGCTGGTTGAGCTCTTAACCGTGCTCTGAAAGTCTGCAGCGCGCTCTTTGGAGAGTACGAACACTTGATTCCAATAAGTCTGCGATAGCCTCCCTAAGACAGCCGGCGATGGTGATAGGCTCCTCTTTGACACCGGACGCAGCGCTCCTCCGAGCATAGAAGTAACCATGGAGTATTTACCCTCAGGAGTATTTGCCCATGGGCCGGACATACGTAACTGATTACTGCTAACGGGCTCCGCTGTTTTTACATCATCTTCGAAGCCGGTTCTCAAGCCCACATGTAATACCTGTTGAATTCTTTAAATTCTTCGTTCGCAATATCGTAGTCCTCAGCTTCCGAGAAAAGTGCGAGAACAATCGCCGTGGAGCCATCCTCTCTATTTACAACATCTCTTACTCTGAAACTGCAACGGACTGCCTTCTGGTGGATTTTCTTCAGAACACCGTTTATTTCAGTACTGCTGACAGGGATCGCTCCATCCCTTTACCGAACCTTGACGACCACTCTGTCTGCTACCAGGAACCTAATTGTCAGCTGTTTGGACCAAGGAGGTGAATATGCACTAGGAATATTCACTTGCGAATATTCATATGCCCTTGTGAATATTCATCACAAATACCCGGACGAGATCCCTGAGGAAATTCCAGTACTTGGTGCCCCAGAACAACGCAACCTCTTTGCACGGCATCTAGGCCAGACCCGATCTACTGCCATCACCTTCGCAGGAACCAAGATTTAGCTCCAATTTTTTTTATGCTGACACTGCTGTAACAAGCACATCCTCCAGAACAAGCTATAAGCGTGTCTAAAGAGCAGGAAACGGTACAGCGAGAGGACTTTTCCCCGTCCTCCAAGCTCTTCAAGTGTCCTCACTGCAGAGCTTTTGAGCCTGCCCAGGACTACGTGCGCACCCCCTCCTGGGTATTGTATTCTGGCCCGCTCTTCACTGTTAAAGAGCGTTTATAGAGATGTACCAACTAGCCCGTCAGAAAGTTCTACTACTGCTCTCCACTGGTACCCTCGTACAGATATCGGCTGCACAAACTGCCTTCTGTTGACCAGCAAAGCCGTCTCTACGCTTCGAACACGGACAACCCCCTCCCCCCATCATTCGCAGGCACAATCCTAGTCCCATCGATAAAAAGGGGTAGAGTAGTTCGGCCAATGGCGATTTCCAGCGCTCTTTCTCTCCGTACCAGGGATCTAGCCGGAGCCGCTGACTGTGGTTCTAACCAGGTACTTCAGGTCATCTCTTCGACGAGCTTCCTATCCGGAAACAAACAGGTGAGCTCAGCCGTTAATGCTAAAAGTCACAAACTAACAGAAATATGTTATTAAAAAGCGTACACGCCCCGCTTCCACTCAACCACCTCAAGCAACTCCTACCCAACCAGCCTAACCTCCTCATGCTGCCTCTCTCCAGGCGCCCTCATTCACTACCCAACATTCCCAAGATGATACCACACCTCCCCCAACCCTCCACACAAACTGTATAAGCAGAAAGCTATCTCCTGCTTCGAGTGGATACCTTTGCAGAGATCCACGAATTTGAAACTTACTTAGAGGCCAAATTAGAGGATAAAGTTTTGTGAAGCTCAATGGAGAATTTGTTGAAATCTCCTATTGATTGCAAAACAAACGCAAAATACAGCAACAAATGCAGCAGCGAGAACGGCAGATGCCACAAATACAACGAATCCAACGCGCTTGAAGGCTTTTGAAATAAAGTTACACGGTATAACGACCTTCCACTCAGCTATTCTGGATAACTCATATGATTCCTTGTCTGCCGCTCTAACTCCTTTCCTAGCTCTCCGAACACAAAATCGTGGCCCCCGCCAGCAACACAACGTACAGCAATGGCTCTACACGGGATCTACCGCGAGCGAGGCAACCTGCAGCTTTAGGTCTAAAATGTGGCCCCCCCGTCTCCGTATGTATCGTTCACTGGAAACACGTAGCCCAGGGAAATTACCGGGCTATAAATTACACCCCCCCACCGAATACGTCACCTTTCCCTCTTCCGCTCTGCTCATCTAACGCAGCTTTCCTGCCGTCTAACACTCCTCAGGTGACGTTCAAGTACAGTGCGTTTAGCTCGACCTCTTCCACTAGAAGACGGAGGATCACAACGTCTTTATAAGCAACCTCTACAGGCCAAGATCTCTCTATGACGTTAGCGAGGTGCGGTGACGCTGCTGTCGCCTGATTTCACAACTGGGGTCAAAAGTAGGGTTACAACCAATAGGAATACATGTTTTCGAATGTCTTGATATTGTCACAATGTTGCTCACAAGCCAGGGGCACGACAGCTTGGCAGCACGTCCTTCAGGAGGAGATACGGCTAACTTCAACGTCCTTCAACCAAGCGCCACCAGCCTCAACGTCTTTTTCCCTGAGCGCTTCCTGGCATTCCTCCCCTCTTGAAAAAGAACGCGAGCACACAAACACACATAAGCACACAAGAAGGGATTGATGAAGCGGGGGGGGGGGGGGGGGTCAACACGCAAAATACGGCTTCATGCGTAAAACATGGGCGATCTCTGGACGGGGTGGGCGACGTCGACTCTGCTATTTAAGTGCGTCATCCAGAAGTACCTCGTAATTAACGTCGCTGACGCGCCGCAGGACTTTATAAACACCGAAATAGCGACAAATAAGTTTTGCGGACAAGACTCGCAGTCGAACAGGTATCCATACCGAAACCTGGCCGCCGGGATTGTAGAAGACTTGTCTGTGCCGGAAGTTTTATCAGCCCGAGTCTTTATCTTGTTGCTATGCGATGTGAATCCGTGCTAGTTCGCGCTAGCCTTCTTGGGAAACTGCTCAGCGTCAGCAGAGTATTGGTCACTGGTTGCGAAAGGGGGCATTGCGTTGAGCATCTGCCGAAGCTCCCTGCCTTAAAGGAGGCGGAAGGCTGCGAAACGGGCCATCTGTTGAATTGCTGTATTATAGGCAATTGTCGCTTACAGTAGGATCATGTCCCAAGTCCTGTGTTGGACATCGACGCAAATCGCCAGCATGTGCGCCATGGTCTTATTATGCCGCTCTGTCAGGCCGTTTGCCTGCGTGTGGTAAGCAGCAGTTTTACGATGGGTCGTAGAGGTGAGTCTAAAAATTTTGGCCATCATCTCGGAAGTAAAGACAGTCTCTCTGTCGGTAATAACGTAGGTTCGGGTGTCGTGCGGAAGTACATTATGAATCTTAAGAAATCCTAACCTCAGACGCTGTGCCACGAGGTAACACTTTGGCCTCGGCGTATCGAGTGAGGTAGTCAGTGGAAATGATGATTCACCGGTTGCCACCCGATCACAACGGAAAAGGGCCGAGAACGTCCACGCCGACCTGATAGAGCGGGGCACGTGGTGGTGCAATAGGTTGAAGGAGCCCCGGAGGCTTGGACCTTACAACGCTGACATTTCGACAGCTCTGGAATTAGCGTTTAACAGCGGCACGTTTGCGCCAGTAGAACAGCTGGCGCATTCTGGAAAGCCTGCGATAGTATCATAAATCGCAAGAGGTTCGTTCGTCGTGGCACGCAGAAAGGATTATCTCTCGAAGAGTTGTGGGGATGACGAGGAGGTAAGCTCGCGAGCTGGAACCGGGGTTCTTCTCATAGACCACACCTCGTTTCTGGAAAAACGACGACAGATGTCAATAAAATAATTAGGAATGGTGGCTGGATGACCTTCTAAATAATCAATGACGGGTCGCAACACTAGATTGGCGCGCTGCTGGGTTCAGAAGTAAGAAGAATGGATGGAACCAAGGAAAATTTGTTGTCGTCTGTGTCGGGGGTTGCGAGTTCAGAAGCGTGAATTGTTGGGCTAGTTGGTACATGTTGACGTGAAAAAACAGCGAGAAAAGACGCAAGACCAGAGGAAGACGCACACAGACTGTCGCCGGACTTTGAACTGAATTTATTAAGGTTCCACCACATATTTTTAGCCACTACTTGCGCAGGCGCACATACATGCCACATTCAACAAAGTCCGGACGTCATTACTAGCCAGATAAAAAATTCCATTTTTTGTCAGTGAGAATAACAGATGGGTCGCTGATACAAACACGCTCGTTCTGTTTTTTTATTAAAAACGCTTCTAACAGCTCGCGCTCGTGCCTGGATTTCCAGCGGCCGATAATGGTAGCATTGTTCAGCAAAGCTGAGCAATTTTGGCACTCCTTGACATGTATGGCCAGGTTTCTCCCTGTACCTAAGCGCAGTGTTCTGCCATGTTCCCTGAGTCGCTCGTTCAAACATTGCCTCGTCTGCCCAATGTAAATTTTCCCACAAGAAGTTCGAAAGGCGCACGAGAGAGCATGTCGGCGTCTTCATATGCTTATGTTCGGACTTATAGACGATGGTGAGGTCAAACTCGTGCAGGCAAAGACACCATCGCGTCAGGCGTCCAGACGGATCACGCAGGTCGGCCAACCAACACAGGGAGTGGTGCTCAGTGGTCACTTTGAAAAGGCGACCGTAGAGATAGGGGCAAAATTTCGCAGCGGCCTGAATAATGGCGAGGGATTCTTTTTCTGTCGTGAAATAGTTAATCTCTGCGCACGGCAGAGTGGTGCTTGCATTAGCGATGACTCGTTCAATGAAATCCTGGCGTTGCACGATAACCGCGCCGAGGCCGATGTTGTTGGCGCCGTTCTGTATATCAGTGTCACCGCTCTCATCGAAATGGGCAAGAGCGGGCGACGTTTGAAGACGCATGTGGAGCTCTGGGAAGGTCACATCTTTCTCTTGGGTCCAGACAAACGGTGTGGCGTCGCGGGTGAAGCGAGTCAGCGGTTTTCTAAGGTCCGCGATATTTTCGATAAAACACCGATAGTAACTGCAGAGCCGTGAAAAGCTGCAAACAGCTTTCTTGGAGTTGGAAATGCCGCAACCACTGCAAGCCTTTCGGGGTAAGGCTAACGACATGGCCGAGAAATTTCGCATTGTGGTACCCGAAGACCGATATTTGGGGATTCAATGTCAGGTTAGCTGAACGAAGGGCTTCGAGCACCATCCACAGAGGTTCAAGACGTTGACTAAATGAGTTGTCGAAAACCACCATATTGTGGAGATATACTAGGCAACACTGCCATTTAAGACCAGCGAGGACAGTGTTCATCTTCCGCTTAAATCTACAGGCGCAGAACAAAGACCGAAAGGTAGGACTTTAAATTCGTGAAGCCCATCGGGAGTGACATATGTCGTGCTCTCATGGTCCCCTTCATCATCCTGAATTTGCCAGTAGCCACTTTTTAGGTGGATGGACGAAAAATACCGAGCGCGCCGAAGGCGGTTCACAGAGTTGTCAATACATGGCAATGGGTAAACATCCGTCTTCATGACTGCGTTCAGCTTCCGGTAATCGACGCAAAAAGGCAGCGGCCGTTTTTATTTTTAACGAGGACGACCGGCGAGGACCAGGAGCTGTTGGAAGGCTGGATAACGCCATCTTTGAGCATCTCCTTAACATGCCACTTAATGACTTCGCGCTCTGTAGATGACACGCGATGGGGATGTTGACATATTGGGTGTACATCATCGACTGTCACGATGTGGTGCTGGGTTATGGTAGTTTGACGCACTTTCGTCAAGCAAGCGAAACACTCTCTGAATTTGAGCAAAGTGCGCCCAGCTGTCCCCGTTGGCTGACTGAGAGTGCGGAGTTGACGTCGAGATCTCGCCGGACATGGAAGGCTGCACTGGGTCTCAGGAGAAGCACTCGGAAACACCGAAGATGTGTTCGCAAATGCTACGAAAGTGCTGCAAAAAATTGCTGATGCTCGTGCATAAGGGTGGTAGCAAGCACTTGTGATTGGCCATTGTGAAGATAGATTAGACTGCGGGCCACTCACACGCCTTGCGTCAGCAGTAATGAAAGGTTGGTTTCGGCGAAGGCGTCACCGTCTTGAAGCGATTCACACTCGACAATCATGCAGACGCTGGTTCGAGGCGGCAGATGTGACAGTGTCCGTAGAAACTCGAAGCGTCTGGCATGGCCACGGTGCATTGCGGAGGATAACAGCAATCTCAGTTGAAAGCGTGACCGTGTTATTACGTAGGTCAATAATCGCCCCATATTCTAACCAAACATCGACGCCTAAGAGAAAGGTCCCGCGAATAGTTTTTCAAAACAAGACATCTGACCACAAATGTGAACCCCCAGATTTAAATTCGGGCGGTGCACATGCCAAGAGGTGCAGTCAGTTGACCGCCCGCCGTGCGAATGTCTGTGCCAGCCCATGCCGGGAGACCGTTTTTGAGAATAGCGGCAAGCGGGATGCTTAGAATCGAATAATCAGCACCGGTATCTAATAACCCTCGAACTTGACCAAAATACAGTATGACAGGTATGTCGAAGGAAAGCCGCTCGCTAATTGAAGGCTCTGGAGGTGATGATCGGGCACAGGAGTCGTTGTCGATAGGCCGTGCCACCGGTAATTTGTCGGCGTTGAGAGCGCGATGTAACGACGTCTGGGTGTCGGAGGGCTCTGAGAACGCGGGCCTTGTAATCGTCGATGCATCGTCATGTGTCAGCGTCGATGTGTCGGATTGATCAGGGACTGCGGACCTCGTAACCGTCGAACCGTGGTTATGTCCAGTGAGCTTCCATGTGTCGGAGTGAGCAGTAACCGCGACTTCGGAACCATCGAGGCGTCATCATGTCGTGTCCACGTCGATGTGGGGTCTTCCACACTGCAATGTCCTGCGAGCCGACCCGTAAGATCGCTGGCTTCAGTTTTCCCGCCGTGGGCTGCGCGACCGGCCCTGTGCCGCCCGCGAAAAAATTTGCGGTAAGCCTCGAAGCCGGCGGGTGGCAAGGTGAACTGGCGCCTCTATGGGAATAGGGTGGAGATTCGGCAAAATGTTTGGATATAGGATATGAGTTCGAGCCCCACTCCACCAGACTCGCCATGTAGTTGGTGACAAGACAGGGGCCCGAGAGATTGACAGCACGTCCTTCTGGAGGAGAGACAGCCAACTTAAACGTCCTTCAACCGAGCGGCAGCAGCGTGAACGTCTTTTAATGCGAAATCATTTCTAGGCCGCCTGGATGGGGTCGTATCTTGAAAGCGTGTACCAAAACGTGTCCCCAGCGATTGTGACGTTCTCAGATAAGCTAGCATCGAACGAATGAGTGTGATATGCAGAGGACGACATGAGGATGATGTTCAAAAAATTTGGGTGTCAGTAGGCTTATAACTTATTTATTAGAACCCATAATGTAAAAAACATCGAAATAGCAGCGACTTTGATATAGTGAGTGGACGAAAAAACAGCCGTGGACGGCAAAATAGTGAACAAATAAGCAAATAAGTGAAAATAAAGATTGAAATAGATTTAAATCTGTTTGATGAGTGATAAGTGATAGAACAAGAAGTTTGAGTGACATAAATTAGTTCATTAATTATAAGGAAACGTCAATGGACTCAAAGATAGGCAAACAAAAGCGACGATTGTCGAGGAGGCGTCAATGCTGAACCATTCCTCCAATAAGTGTAGCCGCAGTGATCTCTAATGTTTTTTGCCTGAGTGCCAGCTGGCAATATGTTGAGTTCACAAAGCGCCTATGATGTCGTGCCTTCGTGAAGAACCGAATCCACCCTCGAAGAGATTATCAACGTATGGAGCGTAATTTCCAGGGCGATGTATTTTTAAAACATCAAGCTCTGTGCGCGTGATTTCCGGCTTTGATGATGAGATGGAAGTGCGGGCCGTAGAAACACGTGTAAGCGAAACTCTAAGGGACATTTTTCTCGTTTCTCAGAGTATCCATAGAGGTGGCTTATAAGAGTTGGCAAGTGTTTGAAGAAAGTTTTGAGAAAATGTGCGAAATCTTATAAAAGCTCTGTTTTAAAAGCTCCTCAGTAAGCGTTTGTTGTGAAGGCGACATACCCCCCAAAAAACGCTCTATCCAATCGGAGTTTCCCCGAATCGTGCAATCGTCTCGTGTTGCCTGAAATTTATTCCGCTAACGCTACGTTCTCTCGCGAGGCCGTTCAAACGATAACAAGGATTACAAAGATCCCTCGAACAGCCAGGAATAGAACAGCTCGCACAGTGGCAAATAGCCAACACCATGATTACAGATGAACTACAACTACTACGACCCCAACGGCTTTTCGACCGAACGAGCTGTATACGTTCTCTCGTAATTGGTAGCGCTGTGACCGCTGGAGCCAGGAGCTCCCCAGGGTACTCCCTCTGGAGCTGTCTGCTACAGTGAGTCGTGATACTCTTTCATGTTTGAATGAAATCACAAAATCGCAATGCCTCTAAATATGAAATTAAATTTGGAATTTCTCTTCGAACGACGTACCGCGCAAAGAATTGTGAGATAAAGTGGTACAATTACTGGAAGCAAATTTTGTCGCGCACAAATTGGGGGAGGACATGCTACTTTGCTCTCTATTCTGCGAAATATTTGCCACTGCGTTCGCTATATAAAAATAAAATCTTTGATTTCCGACGTGCTAACATGAATTTATGAGAAACCTAGAAATAAGTCCTAGCCCCCGCCCCTCTCATAAAAAGCTGAGCTCTCATTATACACTCCTCTCTACAAACCGCCCTACCGGTTTAAGCACTAGAATTAGGGGTCTGGAATGATTTTATTCTAGATATGCGAAATCTACCGCCAGCCATCTCGACGTTTAGTGTTTTGATTACAGCTTGGGAGGCAATGTTGCCTTCACATGAGCCTCGCGCTTACTCGTGAAAATCTCCATACATTAGCAAAATGATTGAGCTTGAGAGGCAGGAAGGCTATGCTTTGTAAAGATTTCCTTTCATGAATTTTTTTTAAAGGTGTCAACAAATGTTTCCTCTCAAATGTAAGCAAACGAGTTACTGGTGAAGCAGCCCGTCAGTTCAATATCAGCATCTAGTTCTTTCAGACATTATCAGATCCATCTGAGAAGCCGCTAGCAGTGGAGCTAGATATAATCGACATATTTGTGTGAAATTTCTGATGTAAGAACTTACAAAAGAAAGCATTCTGCACAAATATAAATTCTGCGCTTCAATCTTCCTGTCAACGACACACGAAGCTTTGTCTGAAACTGTGAGCTGCATTCCAAGCAGCTCGCCGATATATGCTCCTCGATGCTTCTTTAAGGGCAATGTAACCGTTTAAACGTACATGAGTGCTGTAGTGTTTTTTTATTGCCTTGTGAAGGAAACCTCAAAGACTTCAGCTAAAAACGTCTACGTTTGAATTGTTGCATTAAAAGCATGGTCATAGCGCGTGCAAACATACTCTTACAAGTGTGCTCCATGGAATGGAAAGTTCCCATCGCTACTGAAGGAAACAGGGCGACGACATTAAACATTCACGCTTACATGAAGAATCGTCTCTGAAGCGCTGGTACTGTAACTGCGGCAAGAAATACTTTATCGTGCCCGCCAGGAAGCAATTTGTTTTAAGTATTCGGGGTGATTAAAATATTCTGAAGATAAAAATATGTGCCCTTGTGTCTTGTCCCACACGCGTTCTGCAAAAGCAACTAAACACATTATTGGTATTTTAAATGGTTTAAAGCTTTGTGATAAGTGCCTATGCAAGTGATCACCGTGAAAACGTGCACACGTTCTGCATTCCGCGTTTTCACTATATTTAGCATTTTACCCTCTAATATCTTAATTTCGTCAAACCACGCATAATTTTATAGTACACCCTACTGATGCGCTATGATGTGCTCGAGACGTCGGCACTTCACTCAGAACCGCGTTTTCCTTTTGCCTTCAACTTATAAACATGCGCACTTATGTCAGAGAGCTCCGCGTACATATGCATATTTTCGCGTCATAGATGAAGTTGATGGAGACGACGATGTGTAATTCGCATCGCTAGAGTGTGTTGCTGTTTAACACAAGGCGTGTTCGGCGGCGGCGATAGCTAATTGCCCTCGTGCAGTGGTCAGCGAATCTGATAACTCCGCACCGTGACGGATTCGGTACCCAGTCCGGGGTATATTTCCTTTCTGCACTCTCAATGGCAGGTACGGATCAAGAATCTTCTTGGGTCTGACCCTGTGAAGCAATGTTTTCGCACTGTGAAAGGTCACTACACTAGACACACGACGCAGCTAGAAGGCTAACGACCAGGAGTTACTCTCAAAGTTTGCAAGCTAGGGGACTAGAGAGGCGATGCATCGTTCGAATAAGCAGAGGAATTATGCGTTTTGAAACAGAACTTCTCTACCTTAAACGCCCCTGCGAATCGGAAGACGACACACTGTAAGCACCGTCGGAGAGTCTTTTACGGCACTTACTAGGCTTTCTTAGAAATGAAGCACTGTGGTAACACACACTGCAAAACGTGTCCAGAAAGCGTCAAATTACCCTTTCGTTTCACAAAAGTAAAAAAAAATCCTAGAATTTCAAATCATCCTTTTTTTTGTTCAGAATTCCCTACTGTCAAATTTTCCGCTGCCAATGTTTGCTGCGATAAAATGCAATATTACATCATGCATCCTTCAAAAACTTCACGCATTATTAGTAATTTCATCTTACTTATTATCTCAATAGAACGACTACATGGTCTTAACTGTGACAAATTCAACCAAGGCTCTGCGTATACTGCACAGGCCACAATACAACTTTACCCGGCAAACGTGCCTAAATGAATGCTGCGTTGCGCTTTGGGCATACACTATGTATAATGAATATTGTGCGGCAGCATTTTCGGGAGTTGCGGTTCTTTGTGCAAAATTTATGATATGCGTGGCGTCTTGTTTCACTGGAGATTAAATCTATTTTTTTGTCTCAATGCGCGCGACGTTGTATTTTTGATGTGAGGGATGTCACGCCTGTTCACAATCACTCTGTATTTACTGAAACAAAATATACAGGGCAACCAGACATTTGATATTACTACCAACGAAAGCAGTTTAATTTTCAATCGATGATTAATTGTATGCTGTAAATCTAATGAATGCTTCGGCCCTAACCCTAGGCATCCAACTAGCGACAGAATTTTTCTGAGGGGTAGAGTATTTATGAGGCCGGTAGTGGCTGGTGAGCGGCGCTTCTGGAGAGCTGGGGTAGGATAAGAAGGTAAAATCAAGGGCGCCAGTGGATGGGTGGGTAGCCCCATACCTAGGGAGCAGAGGTGGGGATGTGGTTTGTGCTTGTGAAGTCCAGTAGAGTTACCCGTTGAGTCGTCTAATTCTATTTGGCCGTCGGTTTTTCTTCGCGCTCTTGTGTGTCATTTAATTGGGTGGAGGTATTGTGGACAGCTAGGGTAGGTGGATTCGTTGGATGTTAGAGGCTGGAGTGTAGAGTTGATGTTGCTTAGATATTGAGAAGTGTTGATGAATGGTACTTGTGAAACGTGAGCGTTCGATCATGAGGGCTGGGGAGGTGGTTGGAGTGTGGCGGTTGCCGGATGGAAGGTGTCAGGGCCAGTTATTTACCTAAAGGGGAGTGGCTGTCGGTAGTCCTGCCGACTGATGACTTGCCTCTCTGAGATTACAGACAGATGAGGTCATTATTTCACTGTGACTGTACTACTCCTTTTTTAGTAAAAGGACTTTGAGCTTCTGCTCGGCAGTTTGAGAAAGAATTTTTTTCATGAAAGATATTAATTATAATCTCCTGTTTAGCCATTCTACGTGTATTCGCAGCATCATTTTTAGGCCAATTCTGAAAAAAAAGCATTTGTTTTTGGACGCTCACTTTCGATCTTTTTCTTTTTGTTGTTTGAGGTTGTTTTCGCAACTTTTCTGTGAAATTCCAGGAAGACTTTCGAGCTACCTTTTCGTTACAAGACATATCTGTCGAACTGCGAGCGGAGCTCGAAGTAGAGGCCTTCTTTGTAATTCGTCCTTCCTTCCACGCGCAAGTTCACATTACTCCAGTTATGTCTTTTGAAAGATTATTTGTCGGAACTAAGAGGTGGTGATGGTGAAAAGCATTTATTCATCCATATGTATAAAGAGGTGCTCGTGGAAAGGCCCTCAGTGGGTCTCGCCCCTTACAAGGCAGAGTCTTCATTCCGCGACCTAGTTGGTCCTGACTGCTGCGCATGCCCGTTGAACCAAGGCCTGTTGGGTTGATTTTTCCTGCATGCCAAACCATGTGAAAGGTGTCGGCAACCTCCCCACAAAATAAGCAGTAGTCAAAACAAGAGTCAAAGTGCTTTAGGACCGCCGGACACAGCAGGATGTTCGTAAAGAGCTTAAGGAGAGCTCGCTCGCCAGCTTTACGCCACCCCTTCATAGGAACCGGGTAGCGCCGGTGTTCGCAACGATAATGCTCAGTAACGTCTTTAAAAGAACGTAGAGGGTTGTGATCTCAGTTAAGGGCCTCCAAAGGAAGGCCTGGTGCCCGGAAACTGAGTGCGCGGGCTGCCTCACGGACGGCTAGGTTACATGGAAAACCGTGGTTGGCCGGGGACCCTTGTGATTGAGCGATGAGCTGGATCGCAGTCGAAAGTACTGTGGTGAAGAATTTGGTGCGCAAGTGGAGCGATCCAACCAAACTCAGTTACGACAGGCTCTGCAAGATGAATGTAGAGTCGGGATGAGAGGCTGTGAGGGCGATTGCTACCTCCTCTACATGAGTGTAGCTGGTCGCTCTGAACGATCGGCCATCCACCTGTTTTTCCACGTGTATGACAGCAGCCGTGTTCCATTCCCCCCTGGATTGCCAGGAGCCTGCAATGTCAATGTAGAAGACTTGTTTCTTTGAGCCATAGTGGCAGTGCTGGGCACCCGCCCTCGCCTTGTGCCCGCCATTATGGTCCTCCTTGTTCAACTTAGTCGGAAGGGGTCGAACGTAAAGGGCCCGTCTCCACAGTCCGGGCACTCGAACCTGTTCTATTGTATGGTGGACATGCTTGATATGTAACCGGTCCAAGGGTCGGCGAAGAGACACTTTCTGAACGACACGCGTGTATTGGTTAACGAGATGCGCCTCGCCAAGTTTCCGATAGCTGTCCACCACCCGCAACGCTAAAAGTCGCGCGTTGAAATTGGAGATCGGGAGGTTGATCGATCTCAAAAATATTGTGCAGTACAACCTCCAAGAAATCTTATGTCACATTTCCGTAAGCGTGGGTAAGGAGTCAAGTACAGTACTCGACAGGTTACGATGACATGAGCGAGCCACACCGCAGCCTCATTACGCAAACCTCCTGCCTTGTTGGAAACATGGTGGCCGACTTTGCGGAGTTTGGAAAGGGTCGTATCTGCCTTGCGATGCTGATTAATGAAAATACCGAGCATTCGCCTGTCCTGTGCTGCACGACTGGGCGGCTTACGAGATAGAGAGCTGAATGGAGATTTTGCATTTCGGAGAATGTCAAATATGCACGAACTCAGACTTGGACGGCGAGCACTAGAGGCCGCAGTACGTAGCATAATGGTCTACATTGCTCGCCGCTGGTTGCAGGCATTCCTAAACCTCCCCTATATTTCCCATAGTAGCTCAGATGGTGATGTCATCGGCGTACAATGCATGCTGAACACCGCCGACACCCGCCATCTGTACCGGGAGCTGCATTATGGCAACATGAAAAAGTAGCGGGACAACACAGCACCTTGTGGTGTGCGCGCACTGTGGCCGATAGCCAACACCGTGATTACAGAACTACGACTACTACGACACCAACGGCTTTTCGACCGAACGTGCTGTATACGTTCTCTCGTAATAGTTACTGCTGGCGGCCGCTGGAGCCAGGAGCTCCCCAGGGTACTCCCTCTGGAGCCGTCTGCTACAGTGACTCGTGGTCATCTTTCATATTTGATTGAAATCACAACAACGCAATGCCTATAAATATGAAATTAAATTTGAAATTTCTCTTTGGACGACGTACCGCGCAAAGAATTGTGACATAAAGTGGTACAATTACTGGAAGCAAATTTTGTCGCGCACAAAATTGGTAGAGGACATGCCACTTTGCTCCCTATTCTGCAAAAGATTATAATCACTGCGAACGCTATACCAAAATAAGATCTTCATGTATTCATTTGAAACCCAGAAATCAGTCCTAGCTTCGTCACTCTCAACAAAAGCTAAGTTCAGATTATGCACTCCTCTGTACAAACAGCCTTACAACTTTAAGCAGAAGAATTAGGGGTCTCCAATGATTTTGTTCTACACATGCGAAACCTGCCACCACCCAGCTCGACGTTGAGCGCTTTAATTACCCCTTGGGAGGGAATGTGGCCTTCACATGACCCTCGTGCTTACTTGTGAAAATCTCCATACGCTACCAAAATTATTGAGGTTGAGAGGAAGGAACGCTATGCCTTGAAAAGATACCGGTTGATGAAATCTTTTTAAAGATTTGAATAAATGTTTCCCCTCAAATGTAAGCAAACTAGTTGAAGCAGCCCGTCAGTTCAATATCAGCATCTAGTTCCTTCCGACATTAACAGATCCTTCTGCGAAGCGGCTAGACAGTGGAGGTAGATATAATCGACACATATTTGAGCGAAATTTCTGATGTAAGAACTTACAAAAGAAAGCATTCTGCACAACAATAAATTCTGCGCTTCAATATTCCTGTCAACGATCACGAAGCTTGGTCTGAAACTGTCAGCTGCATTCCGAGCAGATCGCCGATATATACTCCTCGTTGCTTCTTTAAGGGCAATGGAACCGTTGAAACGTACATGTCTGCTGTAGTCTTTTTTTATTTTCTTGTGATGGAAACCTCATGCACTTCAGATGAAAAATGCCTACGTTTGAATTGTGCATTAATAGCGTGGTCATAGTGCGTGCAAATATATTGTTAACAGAAGTGCTCCATGAAGTGGAAAGTTTCCATCGTTACTGAAGGAAGCGGGGCGACGACATTAAGTATTATTCACCCTTACATGAAGAAGCAGCGTCTCTGAACCGCTGGTTCTGGAACTACGACAAGAAATACTTTATCGCACCCACCAGGAAGCAATTTGTTTCAAGTATTCAAGGTGAATAAAATATTTTGAAGAGAAAAGTAGGCGCTATTTTGTATGGTTCCACAGGCGTTCTGCTATATCCACTGGACACATAATTGGTATTATAAATTTTTAAAGCTTTGTGATAAGTGCCTATGCAAGTGATCTCTGAAAGAAGCTGCACACACTCTTCATTGGACCCTTTCACCATCTCTAGATTTTACCGTCTAATTTCTTAGTATCAGCGGACCAGACACTATTGATGCGCTTTGATGTGCTGGAGATGTCGGAACTTCACACAGTGCCGCTTTTCCTTTTTGACTTGAACTTATAAACATAGCGCACTCATTTCACAGTTCTCCGCGTGACATGTGCATCTTTACGCGCCGTAGAGTGAAGTTGATGGAGTCAACGATGAGTGATTTCCATCGCGAGAGTGTGTTGCAGTTGATCACGAGGCGTGTTCGGCTGCGGCGATAGCACAGTGCCCTCGCGCAGTGGCGAGCGAAGCTGATAATTCCGCACCGCGGCCCAGTCTCGGGTATATTTTCTTTCTGCACTCTCAATGGCAGATACGCTGCAAGAATCTTCGTTGGGGCTGACCCTGTGATGCAATTTTTTCGCACTGTGAAAGGTGACTACACTAGACTTGCACGCCGAAGCTAGGAGGCTGGCGACCATGACTTAAAATCAAAGTTTGCAAGCTAGGGGACTGGAGAGACAATGCATCGTTCTAATAAGCAGAGCGAGTGTGCCTTTTGAAACAGAGCTTCTCTACATTACACGCCCCTGCGATTCGGAAGACGATACATCGTAGCCACTGTCGCTTGCTAGTGTAGCAGTGTTCACCCCCATCGCTTGCCTAGGGCACTTGCTTGGTGCAGAAGGCTGTTGTCGCTGCATACGACGGCATTCGAAACCATACGTAAGCGTCAGAAAAAGTGTTGCAAATTGCTTACCATTTCATTCCTCGCTCTCTTGCTTAACCTATCACAGACCAGCAATATACATCACCTACCGTTTACTAATAGGCTTTAACTTCGGTTTTTGTCTCACAGTTCTTAGACTTGATTTCGTTACTTTCATTAATGTCGATATCATTTCATTCTGTGTGCACAACAATAACTCTTTCAGTTGCAATCGACCATGATTTAAATGTTAATTACCAGCAAATCGAATCCTCCCAATGACAAATGTTGTGGCTATCTCTAAGTAACGTTTTGCCGTACAGTAACTGCATATATCTAAAGTTGATATTTATCTTTAAGGGTATAATTCCACCGCCCTCCGTAAAGAAACTGCAATCTGAAAATAAAAAAAACGGTTGGCTAATTTTTCAAGAAGAAAACTTGCAAACACGAACTCTAGTTATATCAGTAATATGTTCCGGAAAAAAGCATGTTTTAGCTCTTTCCCTTTGTACATACAAATTCCTGGCGACTAAAAGAGGGTAGAAATTTCAGCCCCATAGCTGGTTACTTGAACTAGCCCAGCTTTATTATTAGTGTTGGATGAGGCACTAAGCATTTAGCTACCAAAGTGATTCCAACCATCCTTGAGGGCTTGTGACTGGCCCCGCAGGCAAGGCTTTAAGGGTTAACGTTGAAGTGACGCACAAACAATAGAAAGATGCAAAAGACCCCATTGAACATGGATGGTTGAATAAATACAAAGAGACGCACTTCTTTTTCGCCCTGTTTTGCCTCTTCCAAATGAACAAACTAGCTAAAACCGCCGCTCTTCATTAGCTCCAACACCCTGGCGCCAAAATTGAGGTTCGCACATTTATTGAATCAAGTGGTTACGCAATAACGAGAATATTCATCTAGAGATCAACACCGTTTTCTCATCTTCTCCGTATTGCACTACAAGCCTCCACCAGCTGTGTTCTCTACGTATTCGTCGCCCTTATCTGTGAACATAGGCCAACCTGGCGACCGTACGTCATCGGAGTTGAATGAACTCCCGTAAAAAAAGGACGTGGCAGAAGAATGCCACATTTGGATTTTATAATGCGAGTTCGCAATAAGTAATATTTTATTTCTGATTATTCATTTCACGAATATTTGTTTCTGATGTTAAAAAACTGCTGTGCTGTTCCTGCGATGCGCATTGGGCACGTTGTCGCTATAATCGTGGGCGCATGTTCAGAAAGGGAGTTAGCACTTCGGTTCAGAATAAGTGGCACAATAAGAAGAAAAGTAAACAAATTCAAAGTGCTTGTACTTCGTCCTTTCGCTGCCCCGAGAAACTATCGAAGAGCGAACATCCCGTTTGGAATGCTATATTTTAGGAATTTATACTACACAAAAACGATGGTATTGAACATGATTGTTTTACAAAATGCTGAGTAGAAGTCATTCATAATGTATCACCTAGAATGTTAGTGTCTCTTAATAGAAAACTACTTTGTGTTCAAACGCCATTGATTCTATGAAATTATGCGATTAGAATCTGGAAGCCAAGCCATTCAACTTTAGAAAGTCCCCCTAGCTTAGAGTGAATAATTATATCAGTTGTTGATTTGAAGTTCAGGTTATTTTTCATATGATAAAATTGTATGAAGATAATTGTATTGTGGTGAAATGTTCAATATTCTAAAAAATAAAGTTCATTGCAACGTCTCTTAAACATTCGTGCTGAAGATGCACTCATATAAAAGCGGTGGTTGCCTTCTGCAAAATTGAAGCTTCGGCGGTCTGCGGTATAACCCGGGAACCCATAGAAGGAAACGAGGAGAGAAGGCGCAGAAAATCAAGAGATTAATTCTTGAACAGCCTCTTTTTAAGCAAGCCGCCAGTTTTCCTAAATCAATCATCCAATAAACAATTTTTTCTTAAACACCAAATGTACACGCAGTAAAACTTTAATGGAAACAGCATTCTTTGCACCTTCGTCCATCACTGCATTTGCTGGTTTCAAACAAAACATTTTAAATAAATTATCAAACAAATAGAGCACTTATGCCCCGGTTAAATTTTTAACCGGAAAACTACGGTACCCAAGCATGACAGAGATTTATAGCCGAAAAACTGTTTACATGCTTTGATTAACATTCCTTCCCAACATTTTAAACTTCGCTCACAAGTGTACGCAAACACATAAACTTTGTTAGCAGTTGTTAGTATTATTGCACGTGATTATTATAATCGTTCTCTAAATGGGCTAGTATTTTACGTTTTCGCGATTGAATTCTGTACAGCTCTCTTATACGCCTGCAACCTCGAAGAGATATTTGCACCGATTACGAATTTCGGAGAGAGAGATAATAGAGGAAAGAAAAGGAGGTTAACATGTAAAAGGTTCCCGTTGGCTGCCCTGCACTGGGGTGAGAGGGATGAGAGGGCTTAAACAATAAGAAGTAGAGCAATGTGTTCTGTTTTGATTGAGGCAAACAATGACAAACGCAATGAAAGTCACAGGTCGCCGCAGCTGTAGCCTGCACATTTTGAGGGCTGCCGAACGCTACGACCTGAGCTGAAAATATCAACAGTCCATCAATAATGGGAGGCAGACAGGCGGCGCAGACATTCCAGCGTGTAGAAAGGCTGCTTGCCGTTGCAGGCGATAATGTTGATGACAACGTAAAGATCGGACTTCTCGGAAGGATGAGGCTGGAGGAAGCCTTGTGCCACCTATTGGAGAGCGGCAAGCACTCGATTGAACAAATCCAGCATTTGCAGTGCATTCTGTGCAGCTGGCAATCCAACGAGGTGAGTCAACAAAACGTTTTCGCTGATGCTGAAGTCCAATTAGTTTAGAGTAACGTCATATTTGCTGACCACTTGGGTAATATAGACCAGCAGAGCTGTTCACTTAGTCTACACGTGTTTATTTCAGCATTTCTTCATTATTGACAGAAAATCTTTGTTACAGTTAACAATCTTATTAGATACACATGAGTATTTCAGCCTCTTATAGCTTTTGTGTGAAATATTACGCCTCACAAAATTTCGCGCGTGCAAGAAAAAGTATCAATAATGCATTTCAGAAGAAAAGTTACGCGGAAGAGCAGTTAGTGCGCAAGAGGGACGGCTACGCACACCGCACGTGCATTCACTCGCCTGAAATACTCTGCTCTTCGACAACATTTATCTGGGTCAGGTTTTAAAATGAGGTGTCTAATTGTAGGTCCAGTGCTGCGGTGGTCGTCACTGCAGCAACGTCAGAGCAGGAACAAAACGTGGTAGCAGGATATGACAATCGTGTGAGTAAATTAGTCTTTAAGCTTAGGGCGTCACGTATTGTTCATAGACACTGCTAGTTTGATCGCCATGGTTTTCAGCGCTTATTATGCGCCTCTTCGTTCCACATGACAGCGTACCACGCGGAATAATTAAGCATCCCCAGTAACAATATATAAACCCTGCGCACCTGCACCAGGTCTAGCAAAGTGTGTTAAAAATATTTTTTTTCCATCTTTCAATGCAAAGGGGTGTTACAACACAAAAGTTGCAATTGATGCTGCAGCTCCTCTTATTGGAATAAATTTTAAGAGTGTCGCATCTCTCTCGTTTGAATCCGCGGAGTATTTCTTCCTCCATTGAAAAAAAAAAAGCTGTTCCTCAAAAGGGATATTTGCATCGAGATATTAACTATCGCTGCTCCGCCGCTTCCCATTGGCGCAGTCCGCTCACCAGTATTGCCATATTTTTCTCAATAATGCCCTTTCCACTTTTACTGCAGATGAGCACATCACATAATACAGTGAAGCTCATGTGACACTGGTTTATGGTCGGCACCATCCGACTCTATACGATCCCGCCTTATTGAGTTCTATTAATGGCACATCAGCTGTTACGGAAGAGTCGATATGAAAAATAATCACTATATTGACATTAATCATTCGGGGTTTATGTGTATTTAATAAGTCTCGCCTGCACCCGGCACTCGGTGAGTGTGGTTCAAATTGAGGGGACACAAAAGTATAGCACACGACCAAACATCATGCGTCAAAACATCGCAGCGACGAAACAGCGGAAGGACAAAACAGCATGGCTTAAAAAAAAGCATAAGGAAAATCAGCACCATTCGAAACAGCACACCGGACAAAACAGCACAGCGACAAAACAGCACGAAGACAGAAGAGCGCAAGTAAAAACAGCACGACGACAAAATAGCACTTCGGGGTATAGTGTAGCGCTGCTGTAGATGTGAGACTATCACAGCCATAAAAAAAAATTTCAAAATCACAACACCTGTAGCAGCGACATTTAGAGTTAGCGAGTGCTCGTTCCGCGGGTTCATTACGAAACAGGGCTAGCTCATTCCTTCAGGAGCAGCGTTGCTTGAACTGTGCATATGGCAGAACTGGTGGTTATAGTTATTCCTTGCTTGCTTGAAATTCCCTGCACTTATTCTACAAATCTGCTCAAAAAAGTGTCAACTTTGTTGAAAATTGATGTTATGAAGAAGTTATCTTCCAAGCGAAAAATTCAGTGGTGATAAAGTGTCGCGAAAATTCATTTTTAAACATAATTCTGTTTGAAGTGCAAAAACCAGCTTCACTATAAAATTGCCTTCAAGAAATGCACGCTGGTGCATGAATTTTCAGGGCAGTTGGGTTGCCCGTTTCACAAAGTACGGTAACTGCCGGTCAGCCTCAGAAAACCATTGTGCAGTGTCCAGGTTAAACATCAAACAACCTCGCGGAGGGGCGGTTCGGCCCGGGCAATTCTGTCCTCGCAAAACGTAAGCATCACATACTGAATATATTCTGTGCATGAAGGCCCTGTACCTTGCTCCAAACACTACTGCACAGCATTCGATTGCCGACAGCGCCAGTTTTGAAAAATGAGGACTTTTTGTACATCCAGAGCCCTAGATCGGACGCATTTGTCCAAATTCAACATAATGATTGTCAACCCGCAGAATAAATGCTTCCACAACAATTTCTTTAGCGTTATTTATTCCATTACCCGCCAGAAAAGTGTGTATTTGAGATCACGAATATTTATTCTACTCTGTTCATTACTTAGTATGTGAAAGAAGCACGCGCTAACTTCAAAGGTCGCTGCACTATTTATTGTGATTTATCGTTCGTTTATGGATATGATTTATCACCACTCCAGTAGCGCTGCACCGCACTCTAATGTGCCGTCTTTTCGTCGTGCTCTTTCTTCCCTGCGCTTTTCTTTCGTCCTGCTCTTTTTTTCGCTGTGCTGTCTTCTCGTTATGCCATTTTGTCCAGCGCGCTGTTTTGACTTTTGCTGTTTCTCACTGGGCCGTCATGTCGCCATGCTATATTTCTCTGTGCTGTTTTGTTGCTGTGCCGTTTTTCCCGTGTGCTGTTGTTTCGTGCGTTGTTTTTTGTGCGCTGTTTTTACGCAGGCTGTATTGTCGGGTGTTGTTCTTTCATGGCGCCACAACTTCCATAAAGCTCGTTTAACAAGCAGTTTCAAAAGCACGCATAGGTTCTATCTACCGGTTTGCACTGTCAAATTTTTTACTTAAGAGAATCTTTCCAGCAGTTGTACACGAATAGGCTTTAGGTGCACCGAGTCTCATGAAATTATTTACAATGATTTGTTATAGGAATTTTTTATCGGCGCCCACCTTGCTGAGAACGCGGCCGAAAACTGTCGAAGTGGGGCCTTGTGATAAGAATACCGGAATAAGTATACCGGAGACTGTTTTACAGCATTTATTAGGCTTTCTTAGCAAGGAACCACTGTGGTAACACACACTGAAAAGGTGTCCGGAAAGCGTCATATTACTCTTCCATTTCATAAATGTAAAATAAACCTCGAATTTCAAATGACCATTTTTTTTTCGTTCAGAATTTCCTACTGCCATATTTTCCGCTGCCAATGTTTGCTGTCATCAAATGCAAGATTACTTCATGCATTCATGAAATACTTAACGCATTATTCGCAATTTCATTTTACTTATTAGTTCAATAGAACAAATAAACGGTCTTCACTGTGACATATTCAAGCAAGGCTTTGCGTAGGCTGCAAAGGCCACAAAAAAACGTTACCCGGCAAGCGTGCTTAAATGACTGCTGCGTTGCGCTTTGCGCATACACTATATTTATTGCAAATTGTGCGGCACAATTTTCGAGAGTCGTGGTTCCTTGTGCAAAATTTGATTCGCGTGGCGCTTTGTTTTACCGCAGATTACCTCTATTTTTTGTCTCAACGGGCGCGACGTTGCATTTAGATGTGAAGGGTATCACGCAAGATCCCAATCACTGTGCAGTTACAGAACAAAAAAAATACAGGGCAATCAGACATCTCATATTACTACCATGAGAAAGCAGTTGAATGTGTCCTCGATGGTTAATTGTATGCTGTAAATCTAATGAATGCTTTTTCCTAACCCAAGGCATCCAACTAGCGACATAATGATTATGAGGATGAAGTATTAAAGTTGCCGGTAGTGGCTGGTGAGCGGGGCTTCTGGAGAGCTGGGGTAGGATGAGAAACTAAATCAAGGGCGCCAGTGGGTGGGTGGGTATCCCCGTACCTAGTTAGTACAAGTAGGGAAGTGGTTTGTGCTTGTGAAGTCCAGGTGAATTACCCATTGAGTCATCTAATTCTATTTGGCCGTCATTTTTTCTTCGCGCTCGTGTCAATTAAATGAGTGGAGGCATTGTGGACAGTTAGTGTAAGCGAGTTGGTTGTATCTTATTGGCTGGAGTGTAGATTTGATGACGGGTGGACATTGAGATGAGTTGTTGGACGGTAATTCTGGAACGAGGGCGTTCGATGGTGTGGGCTGGGAAGGTGTATGGGGTGAGGCGGTTTCCGGATGGAGGGAGACATGGCCAGTTATTTACCTAAAGGGAGTGACTGTTCAGTAGTCCTGCCGACTGATGACTTACCTCTCTGGGATTACAGACAGATGAGGTCATTATTGCACTGTGACAGTACAACTCCTTTTGCAGTAAACGGACTTCGAGCATCTGCTCTGCAAATTGCGACCGATTTTTGTTAATAAAAGATATTAAATACAGCCTCCGATTTTGCCATTCTACGTGTAATCACACCGTAATTTTGTGCCATTTATGAAATCATTTGCTCCTGGATGCTGTCTCGATCTCTTTGTTTTTCATGTTTTAGGATTTTTTCACAACGTTTCTGAAAAATTCCAGCAATACATTGGTTCCAGCTAGCTGTTCGTAACAAGACACATCTGTCGAAGTGCGAGTGAGAGCTCGTAATAGAGGCCTTCTTTGTATTTCGTTCGTCCTTCCACGCGCGAGTTCATATTTCTCCAGATATGTCTTTTGAAATATTATTCTTTAGAACTAAGAGGTAGTGGTGGTGAACAGCATTTTTCGTCTATATGTACAAAGAGGTGCTCGTGGGAAGGCCCTTAGTGGGTCTCGCCGCTTACAATACCAGGCGGAGTCCCTGATTCCGGGACGCAGTTGGTCCTGACCGCTGCGTACGTCCACCGAACCAGGGCCTGTTGGGCCGATTTCGCCTGCATGCCCAAACCATTTGAAAATGTGGGCCACCTCCCCACAAAATAAGCAGTAGTCAAAACAAGAAAAGTGCTTTAAGACCGCCAGACACAGCAGGATGTTCGTAAAGAGCTTAAGGAGAGCTCGCTCGCCAGCTTTACGCCGCTCCTTCATAGTAACCGGGTAGCTCCGGTGTTCGGCACGATAATGCTCAGTAACATCTTTAAAAGAAAGTAGAGGGTGGTTATCTGAGTTAAGGGCCTCCCAAGGAAGGCCTGATGCGCGGCAGCTGAGTGCGCGGGCTGCCTCATGGGCGGCTACATTACCTGGAAAGCCTTGGTTGGCCGGGGACCCTTCTGATTGAGCGATGAGCTGGATCCCAGTCGAAAGTACTGTGGTGAAAAAAAATGGTGAGCAAGTGGAGCGATCCAACCAAAATCAAAGTTACGATAGGCTCCGCGAGATGAATGTAGAGGCGCGATGAGAGGCTATGAGGGCGATTGCTACCTCCTCTACATGAGTTCAGCTGGTCGCTCTGAACGATCAGCCATCCACCTGTTTTTCCTCGTGTATTACTGCAGCCGTGTTCCATTCCCCCCTGGAGTGCCAGGCGCCTGCAATGTAGATGTAGACGACGTGTTTCTTTGAGCCATAGTGGCAGTGCTGGGCACCCGCCCTCGCCTTGTGCCCGCCATTGTGGTCCTTGTTCAACTTAGTCGGAAGGGGTCGAACGTAAAGGGCCCGTCTCCACAGTCCGGGCACTCGAACCTGTTCTATTGTATGGTGGACATGCTTGATATGTAACCGGTCCAAGGGTCGGCGACGGGACACTTTCTGAACGAGACGCGTGTATTGGTTAACGAGATGCGCCTCGCGAAGTTTCCGTTAGGTTTTCACAACCACCAACGGAACAGTCGCGCGTTGAAAGTGCAGGTCCGGAGGTTGATCGCTCTCAAACATTTTGTGAAGTACAACCTCCAAGCAATCTTCGTCAAGTTTCCGTAAGCCGAGGTAAGGAGTCAAGTACAGTACTCGACAAATTACGAAGGCATAAGCGCGCCACACCGCATCCTCACTCCGCAACCCTCCTCCCTTGTTGGAAACGCGGCGAACTGTGCAGTTCACGTGGTCGCCGACTTTGCGGAGTTTGGAAAGGGTCGTGTCTGCCTTGCGATGCTGATTAATGAAAATACCGAGCATTCTCCTGCCCTGTGCTGCACGACTAGGACGGCTTACGAGATAGAGAGCTGAATGGAGATTTTGCATTTCGGAGAATGTCAAATATGCACAAATTCAGAATTGGACGGCGATCACTGGAGGCCGCAGTACGTAGCATAATGGTGTGCAGTGTTCGCCGCTGGTTGTGCAGGCATTCCTCCATCGCCCCTACGTTTCCCACAGTAGCTCAGATGGTGATGTCATCGACGCACAGTGCATGCTGAATACCGCCGACACCCGCCAGCTGTACCTGGAGGTGCATTATCGCAACATCAAAGAAAAGCGGTACAACACAGCGCCTTGTGGCTTGCGCGCACTGTGGCCGATAGCCAACACCGTGATTACAGAAGAACTACAACTACTACGACACCAACGGCTTTCCGACCAAATAATCTGTATACATTCTCCCGTAATAGCAAATGCTGGCGGCCGCTGTAGCCAGTAGCGGCCCGGGGTACCTTCTCCAGAGCGGTCTGCTACAGTGACTGGTGGTAATATTTCATGTTTGATTGAAATCACAACAACACAATGCCTATAAACATTTAATTAAATTTGAAATTTCTCTTCGAAGGACGTAGCGCGCAAAGAACTGTGAGATAAAGTGGTGCAATTACTGGAAGCAAATTTTGACGCGCTGAAAAATGGTGGAGGACGTGCTACTTTGCTCTCTATTCTGCGAAAGGTTACTCGCTGCGTTCGCTATACCAAAATAAAATCTTTGATTTCCGACGCGTTAACATGTATTCATTTGAAACCCAGAAATCTGTCCCAGCCCCCGCCACTCTCAGAAAGCTGCGTCCTCATTATACACTCCACTGTACAATCCGCCCTACAGGTTTAGGCATTGAATTAGGGGTCTCAAATGGTTTTGTTCTACACATTCTAAATCGGCCGCCAACCAGCTCGACGTTCAGTGCTTTGATTGCCCCTTGGGAGGGAGTGTGGCATTCGCATGAGCCTCGTGCTTACTTGTGAAAATCTTCATACGTTAGCAAAGTGATTGAGGTAGAGAGGAAGGAAGGCTATGCTTTGAAGGATTCCCTTTGATGAATTTTTTTAAAGCTTTCAACAAATGCTTCCTCTCAAATGTAAGGAAACTAGTTACTTGTGAAGCAGCTCGTCAGTGCAATATCAGCATCTAGTTCCTTGAGACATTATCAGATCCTTGTGAAAAGCCGGTAGGCAGAGGATCTAGATATAATCCGCACATATTTGAGCGAAATTTTTGATGCAAGAACTTACAAAAAAGCATTTTGTGCAACATTAAATGCTGCGCTTCAATCTTCCTGTCAGCTACACACGAAGCTGGGTGTCAGTCAGCTGCATTCCAAGCAGCTCACTGATATATGCTCCTCGTTGCTTCTTTAAGGGCAATGGAACCGTTGAAACGCACATGTGTGCTGTAGTCTTTTTTTATTTCCTTTTGATAGAAACCTGAAGCGCTTAAACTAAAAAATGCCTACGTTTGAATTGTTGCATTAACAGCACGGTCATAGCACGTGCAAGTATATTCTTAGCAAATCTGCTCGATGGAATGGAAAATTTCCATCGATACTGAAGGAAACAGGGCGACGACATTAAAGATTATTCACCCATACATGAGGAAGGAGCGTCTCTGAACCGCTGGCCCTGGACATACGACAAGAAATACTTTATAGATTCTACCAAGAAGCAATTTTTTTCAAGTATTCAAGGTGATTAAAATATACTAAAGAAAAAAAAAATTTGGGCTATTCTGCCTTTTTCTACAGGCGTTCTGCTATAGCCACTGGACACATAATTGGTATTATAAATTTTTAAAGCTTTGTGATAAGTTCCTAAGCAAGTGATTACCGTGAAAAGCTGCACACACTCTGCTTTGAACCCTTTCACCATCTCTAGCATTTTACCCTCTAATTTCATAATGTCATCGGACAACACGTAATTTTCTGGTGCACGCCGCTGATGCGCTATGATGTGCTGGATACGTTGGCACTTCACACAGCTCCGCTTTTTCCTTTTGCATTCAGTTTATAAACATAGCGCACTCATTTCACAGAGCTCCGCGTGATTTGTGCATCTTTCCGCGCTGTAGATTGAAGTTGATGGAGACCGCGATTAGTAGTGCGCAGCGCGAGAGTGTGTTGCAGTTTAACACAAGGCGTGTTCGGCTGCGGCGATAGCATAGTGCCCTCGCGCAGTGGCGAGCGAAGCTGATAACTCCGCACCGCGAGAGGCTCGGTACCCAGTCGGGGGTAGAATTTCTTTCTGCACTCTCAATGGCAGGTACTCGGCAAGAATCTTCGTTGGGTCTGACCCTGTGAAGCAATGTTTTCGCTCTGTGAAAGGTCACTACACTAGACTTACAAGCCGCAGCTAGAAGGCTAACGACCAGCAGTTACTCTCAAAGTTTTCAAGCCAGGGGACTAGAGAGAAAATGCATCGTTCGAATAAGCAGAGCGAGTGTGCCTTTTGAAACACAACTTCTCTACCTTACACGCCCCTGCGATTCGGAAGACGACACATCGTAGCCACTGTCGCCTGCTAGTGTAGCGGTGTTCACCCTCATCGCTAGCCTAGGGCACTTGCTTGGTGCAGAAGGCTATTGTCGCTACATGGCAAGGCATTCGAAACCATAGCTAAGCGCCAGAAAAAGTGTCGCAATATGCATACCATTTCATTCCTCGCTCTCCTGCTTAACCATTCACAAACCAGCAATACACATCATCTACCGTTTAGCAATAGGCTTTCACTTTGGATTTTGTCTGATATTTCTTAGACTTGATTTCGTTACTTTCTTTACTGTCGATACCATTTCATTCTGTGTGCACAAATATAACTCTTTCAGTTGCGATCGACCATGATTTAGGTGTTAATTACCAGCAAATCGAATCCTCCGGCTGACAAACGTTATGGTCATCTCTAAGTAACTTTTTGTCGTACAGTAATCTCATATATCCAAAAATGATATTTATCTTTAAGGGTGTAATTCCACCGCCCCCCGTAAAGAAAACTGGAAAATCCAAACTCTAGTTATATGTATAATATGTTCCCCGAAAAAGCATGTTTTAGCTCGTTCTCGTTGTACAAACAACTTCCTGGCGACTATAAGGAGGTGAGAAATTTCAGCCCTATAGCTGTTTACTTGAACTAGTCTAGCTTTGTTGTTAGTGTTGAATGAGGCACTAATCCATTAGCTACCAACTTGATCTTTGAAGATTTGTGACTGGCCACGCAGGCAAGGCTTCAAGTGTTAACGTTTAAGTGACGCTCAAACGGTAGATAGGTGCAAAGGAACGCAAGGAATATGGATTGTTGAATAAATAAAGAGACGCGCTGACTTCTTTTTAGCCCTGTTTTGCTCTTTATATTGAACGAACTAGCTAAAATTGCCACTCTTCGTCAGCTCCAACACCCTGGCGCCAAAACTGAGTTTTGGCTATTTTTTGAGTCCAGTGGTTACGCAATAACGGGCACGTTCTTGTAGATATTAACACCGTTTTCTCATTTTCTCCATATTGCACTGCAGCCCACCATCAGCTGTGTTTTCTACATATTCGTCACTCCTTGCTGTGATCATAGACCAACCTGGCGACGGGACGTCATCGCAGTTGGGTGAACTCCCGTAAAAAAAGACGTGGCAGAAGCATGCCCCATTTGGATGTTATAATGCGAGTTCGCAATAAATTATTTTTTTATTTCTGAATATTCACTGCACGAATATTTGTTTTTGATGTAAAAAAAAACTGCTGCGCTGTTCATGCTATGCTCATTGGGCACGCTGCCGCTATAATCGTGGACGCATGTTCAGAAAGGGAGTTAGCACTTCTGTTCAGAATGGGTGGCAAAATAAGAAGAAAAGTAAACAAATTCAAGTACTTGCACTTCATCCTTTCGCTTCTCCGAGAAACTATCGAAGTCCAAACAGCCCATTTGGAATACTATTTTTTAGGAATTTACACTATACAAAAACGATGCTATTAAAAATGATTGTTTTTCAAAATACTGAGTAGAAGTCATTTAAAAATGTATCAGCTGGAATGTTAGTGTCTCTTAATAGACAACTCTTTTGTGTTTAAACGCCATTGATTCCATAAATTTTTGAGATTATGTCTGAAAACAGCGCCATTCATCTTTAGAAACGCCCCTAAGCATAGAGTAATTAATTATATCAGTTGTTGACTTGAAGTTCTGGTTATTTTTTATGATATCATAAAATTTTATGAAGATAATAGTATTGTGGTAAAATGTTGAATATGCCAAAAAATAAAGTTCATTTCAACGAATGTAAAACATTCGTGCTGAAGATGCACTCATATAAAAGCGGTGGTTGACTTCTGCAAAATTAAAGCTTTAGCGTTCGGCGGTACAACCCGGGAACGCATTTGAGGAAACGAGGAGAGAAGGCGCAAAAAATCCAAAGAATAATTTTTGAAATTCTTTGTAAACAAGCCGCCAGTTTTCCTAAATCCATCATTCAATGAACAATTTTTTCTTAAACACCAAATGTTCACGCAATAAAAATTTTATGGAAACAGCATTCGTTGAACTTTCGTCAATCACTGCTTTCGCTGGTTTTAAGCAGAATATTTAAACAAAATTTTATCAAACAAATAGAGCACTTATAACCCGATTAAATTTTTAACCGGTAAACTACAGCACCCAAGCATGACAGAGATTTATAGCCCAAATACTGTTATCATGCTTTGATTAACAATCCTTCCCAACATTTGAATCTTCGCTCACAAGTGTACGCGAACACATAAACTCTGTACAGCTCTCTTATACGCCTGCACCCTCTAAGAGATATTTGATAATAATAATAATTGGCTTTTTGGGGAAATGAAGTGTCGCAGTATTTGTCTCATATATATCGTTGGACACCCTAACCACGCCGTAAGGGAAGGGATAAAGGAGGGTGTGAAATAAGAAAGGAAGAAAGAGGCGCCGTAGTGGAGGGCTCCGGAATAATTTCGACCACCTGGGGATCTTTAACCTGCACTGACATCGCACAGCACACGGGGGCCTTAGCGATATTTGCACCGATCACGAACTTCGGAGAGAGAGATTCTAGAGGAAGGGAAGGAAGGTTAACATGTAAAAGGTTCCGTTTGGCTGCCCTGCACTGGGGGAGAGAGATGAGAGGGCGTAAAAAATAGGAAGTAGAGCAATGTGTTCTGTTTTGATTGAGGCAAACAATGACAAACGCACTGAAAGTCACAGGTCGCCGCAGCTGTAGCCTGCACAACTTGGGGGGCTGCCGAACGCTTCGACCTGAGCAGAAAATATCAACAGTTCTTCATGAATAATGCGAGGCCAACAGGCGGCGCAGTCATTCCAGTGTGTAGAAAGGCTGCTTGCCGTTGCAGCTGATAATGTTGATGACAACATAAGCATCGGACATCTAGGAAGGATGAGGCTGTAGGATGTATTGTGCCAGCTATTGGAGAGCTGCAAGCACTAGATTGAAGAAATCCAGCATCTTCAGTTGATTCTGTGCAGCTGGCAATCCAACGAGGTGAGTCAACAAAACGTTTTTGCTGATGCTGAAGCCTAATCAGGTTAGAGTAACGTCATGTATGCTGACAACTTCGGTAATGTAGACCACCAGAGATGTTCACTTACTCGACACGTGTTTATGACAGCATTTCCTCATTATTTAAAGAACATATTTGTTACAGTTAACAATCCTAATATATACACATATGTATTTCAGCCTCTATTAGCTCTTATGTGGTATATCACGCCTCACAAAATTTCGCGCGTGCAAGAAAAAGTACCAAAAATGCACTTCAGGAGAGTTTCTCGGAAGAGCAGTTAGTGCGCAAGAGCCACCGCGACGCACACCGCACGTGCATTCACTTGCCTGAAATACTCTGCTCTTCGACAACGTTTATCTTGGTCAGGTTTAAAATTGAGGTGTCTAATTGTAGGTGCAGTGCTCCGGTGGTCGTCACTGCAGCAACTTCAGGGCAGAAACAAAACGTGGTTGTAGGCTATGACAACCGTGTGAGTAAATTAGTCTTTAAGCTTAGGGCGTCACGTATTGGTCATAGACACTGCTAGTTTGATCGCCATGGTTTTCAGCGCTTATTATGCGCCTCTTCGTTCCACATGACAGCGTACCACGCGGAATAATTAAGCATCCCCAGTAACAATATATAAACCCTGCGCACCTGCACCAGGTCTAGCAAAGTGTGTTAAAAATATTTTTCCATCTTTGAATGCAAAGGGGTGTTATAACACAAAAGTTGGAATTGATGCTTAAGCTTCTCGTATTGATATAAATTTTAAGAATGTCGCATCTGCCTCGTTTGAATCCGCGGAGTGATTTCTTCCTCCTTTGAAAAAAAAAAAGCTGTTTTTCAAAAGGGATATTTGCCTCGAGATATTAACTATCGCTGCTGCGCCGGTTCCAATTGGCGCAGTCCGCTCACCAGTATTGCCATATTTTTTTCTCAAGAATGCCCTTTCCACTTCTACTGCAGATGAGCACATCACATAATACAGTGAAGCTCATGTGACACTGGTTCATGGTCGGCACCATCCGACTCTATACGGTCCCGCCTTATTGAGTTGTATTAATGGCCCGTCAGTATTAATGGCACGGAAGAGTCGATATGAAAAATAATCACTATATTGACATTAATCATTCCGGGTTTATGTGTATTTAATAAGTCTCGCCTGCACCCGGCACTCGGTGAGTGTGGATCAAATTGAGGGGACACAAAAGTATAGCACACGACCAAACATCATGAGTCAAAACATCGCAGCGACGAAACAGCGGAAGGACAAAACAGCATGGCTTAAAAAAAAGCATAAGGAAAATCAGCACCATTCGAAACAGCACACCGGACAAAACGGCACAGCGACTAAACAGCATGAAGAGAGAAGAGCGCAGGAAAAAACAGCACGACGACCAAATAGCACTTCGGGGTACGGTGCAGAGCTGCTGGAGATGTGATACTATCACAGCCATAACAGCAAATGGCAAAATCACAACACCTGCAGCAGCGATATTTAGAGTTAGCGAGTGCTCGTTTCGTGGGTTCATTACGAAACAGGTCTGGCTCATTGATTCAGGAGCAGAGTTGTTTAATGGTGCATATGGCAGAACTGGTGGTTATGGATATTGCTTGCTTGCTTGAAATTCCCTGCATTTATTCTACAAACCTGCTTCAGTTAATTGCCACCTGCGCTTGTTCGGTTCGGTTAGGTTAGGTGTTTCTTGTGGTTCTTCAACAAAACGGTCTAATCTGTCAAAAGTTAATCTTTTGAAGAAATTGGCTTCCAAGCGAAACATTTTGCGTTCATAAAGTGTCGCGAACATTGATTTGTAGACATAATTCTCTTTGAAGCGAAGAAACCAGGTTCACTATAAAAATGCCGTCAGGAAATGCACGCTGGTGCATGAATTTTCAGGTCAGTTGGGTTGCCCGTTTCACAAAGTATGGTAACTGCTGGTCAGCCTCAGAAAACCATTGTGCAGTGTCCAGGTTAAACATCAAACAACCTCGCGGAGGGGCGGTTCTGCCCGGGCAATTCTGCCCTAGCAAAAAGTAAGCATCACATACTGGATATATTCTGTGCATGAAGGCCCTGTACCTTGCTCCAAACAATACTGCACAGCATTCGATTGCCGACAGCGCCAGTTTTAAAAAATGAGGACTTTTTGTACATCCAGAGCCCTATATCGGACGCATTTGTCCAAATTGAGCATAATGATTGTCAGCCCGCAGAATAAATGCTTCCACAACAATTTCTTTAGCGTTATTTATTCCATTACCCGCCAGAAAAGTGTGTATTTGAGATCACGAATATTATTCTACTCTGTTCATTACTTAGTATGTGAAAGAAGCACTCGCTAACTTCAAAGGTCGCTGCACTATTTATTGTGATTTATCGTTCGTTTATGGATATGATTTATCACCACTCCAGTAGCGCTGCACCGCACTCTAATGTGCCGTTTTTTCGTCGTGCTCTTTCTTCCCTGCGCTATTCTTTCGTCCTGCTCTTTTTTTCGCTGTACTGTCTTCTCGTTATGCCATTTTGTCCAGCGCGCTGTTTTGACTTTTGCTGTTTCTCACTGGGCCGTCATGTCGCCATGCTATATTTCTCTGTGCTGTTTTGTTGCTGTGCCGTTTTTCCCGTGTGCTGTTGTTTCGTGCGTTGTTTTTGTGCGCTGTTTTTACGCAGGCTGTATTGTCGGGTGTTGTTCTTTCATGGCGCCACAACATCCATAAAGCTCGTTTAACAAGCAGTTTCAACAGCACGCATAGGTTCTATCTACCGGTTTGCACTGTCAAATTTTTTACTTAAGAGAATCTTTCCAGCAGTTGTGCACGAATAGGCTTTAGGTGCACCGAGTCTCATGAAATTATTTACAATGATTTGTTATAGGAATTTTTTATCGGCGCCCACCTTGCTGAGAACGCGGCCGAAAACTGTCGAAGTGGGGCCTTGTGATAAGAATACCGGAATAAGAATACCGGAGAATAAGAATACCGGAGGCTGTTTTACAGCATTTATTAGGCTTTCTTAGCAAGGAACCACTGTGGTAACACACACTGAAAAGGTGTCCGGAAAGCGTCATATTACTCTTCCATTTCATAAATGTAAAATAAACCTCGAATTTCAAATGACCATTTTTTTTCTTTCAGAATTTCCTACTGCCACATTTTCCGCTGCCAATGTTTGCTGTCATCAAATGCAAGATTACTTCATGCATTCATGAAATACTTAACGCATTATTCGCAATTACATTTTACTTATTAGTTCAATACAACAAATACACGGTCTTCACTGTGACATATTCAAGCAAGGGTCTGCGTAGGCTGTAAAGGCCACAAAACAACGTTACCCGGCAAGCGAGCTTAAATGACTGCTGCGTTGCGCTTTACGCATACACTATATTTATTGAAAATTGTGCGGCACTATTTTCGAGAGTTGGGGTTCTTTGTGCAAAATTTGATTCCCGTGGCGCCTTGTTTTACCGCAGATTACCTTTATTTTTGTCTCAACGGCCGCGACGTTGCATTTAGATGTGAAAGGTATCACGCAAGATCACAATCACTGTGCAGTTACAGAACAAACGAAATACAGGACAATCAGACATCTCATATTACTACCATGGGAAAGCAGTTGAATGTGTCCTCGATGGTTAATTGTATGCTGTAAATCTAATGAATGCTTTTTTCCTAACCCAAGGCATCCAACTAGCGACATAATGATTCTGAGGATGAAGTATTAAAGTGGCCGGTAGTGGCTGGTGAGCGGGGCTTCTGGAGAGCTGGGGTAGGATGAGAAACTAAATTAAGGGCGCCAGTGGATGGGTGGGTATCCCCGTACCTAGTTAGTACAGGTACTGATGTGGTTTGTGCTTGTGAAGTCCAGTTGAATTACCCATTGAGTCGTCTAATTCTATTTAGCCGTCGTTTTTTCTTCTCGCTCGTGTCATTGAAATGAGTGGAGGCATTGTGGACAGCTAGTGTAAGCGAGTTGGTTGGATGTTAGTGGCTGGAGTGTAGATTTGATGACGGGTGGACATTGAGATGTGTTGGTGGATGGTACTTCTGGAACGAGGGCGTTCGATGGTGTGGGCTGGGAAGGTGTATGAGGTGTGGCGGTTTCCGGATGGAGTGTGACATGGCCAGTGATTTAACTAAAGGGAGTGACTGTTCAGTAGTCCTGCCGACTGATGACTTACCTATCTGGGATAACAGACAGATGAGGTCTTTATTGTATTGTGACAGAACAACTCCTTTTGCAGTAAACGGACTTCGAGCATCTGCTCGGCAAATTGCGACCGATTTTTTTTAATAAAAGATATTAATTACAGCCTCCGATTTTGAAATTCTACGTGTGATCACAGCGTAATTTTGTGCCATTTAGGAAATCATTTGCTCCTGGATGCTCAGTCTCGATCTCTTTGTTTTTCACGTTTTAGGCTTTTTTCACAACATTTCTGAAAAATTCCAGCAATACTTTGGTTCCAGCTAGCAGTTCGTTACAAGACACATCTGTCGAAGTGCGAGTGAGAGCTCGAAATAGAGGCCTTTTTTGTATTTCGTCCTTCCTTCCACGCGCAAGTTCATATTTCTTCAGATATGTCATTTGAAATATTATTCGTTGGAACTAAGAGGTAGTTGTGGTGAAAAGCATTTTTTCCTCTAAATGTACAAAGAGGTGCTCTTGGGAGGCCCTTAGTGGGTCTTGCCGCTTACAATACAAGGCGGAGTCCCTCATTCTGGGACCCAGTTGCTCCTGACCGCTGCGCACGTCCACCAAACCAGGGCCTGTTGGGCCGATTTTGCCTGCATGCCCAAACCATTTGAAAATGTGGACCACCTTTCCACAGAATGAGGAGTGGCCCTCAAAAGAATAGCCAAAGTTCTTGAAGACCGCCGAGCACAGCAGGGTGTTTGTAGAGAGCCTAAGGAGAGCTCGTTCGCCATCTTTACCCAGCCTTTCATAGGAACCTTACAGCGCCGGCGTTCGCACGATAATGCTCAGCAACGTCTTTAAAAGAAAGTAGAGAGTTGTGATCTGGGTTAAGGTCCTCTCAAGGAATGCTTGATGGCCCGCAACTGAGTGCGCGGGCTGCCTAATGGATGGGTACGTTAGCTGGCATGCCTAGGTGGCCGCGGACCCATACGATTGAGCCATGAGCTGGATCGCAGTCGCAAGCACTGGGCCGGAGCATTTGGTGAGCAAGTAGAGGGATCCAACCGAACTCGAAGTTACGACAGGCTCAGCGAGAGTCTGTGAGGATGAATTTAGAGTCGGGATGAAGGCTGCCAGGATATCGCTACCTCCTCCATATGAGTTGAGCTGGGCGCTCTGATCGAGAGGCCGTCCACCTGTTTTCCCTCGTGTATGACTGCAGCCGTGTACCATTCCCCGCTGGAGTGGTGCGGACCTGCAGTGTCAATGTAGAAGGCGTGTTTCATTGAGCCATAGTGGTGGTGCAGGGCACTCGCCCACACCCGGCGCCCGCCATTACCGTCATCCTTGTTCATCTTAGTCGGAAGGGGTCGAGCATACAGAGCGCGTCTCCACAAATCGGGCACTCGAACCCGTTCCATTGTATGGTGGTCATGCTTGATATGTAACCATTCCAAGAGGCGGCGACCGCACACGTGAGCGAGACGCGTGTAGTGGTTAATGAGATGCGCCTCGCGAAGTTTCTGATAGGTTTTCATCATCCCCAAATGGAACAGTCGAGCGTTGGAAGTGGAGGTCGGGAGGTTCATCGCTCTCGAAAATAAAGTGCAGTACAACCTCCAAGCAATCATCGTCATGTTTCCGTAAGCGGAGTACTCGACAAGTTACGAAGGCATGAGCGAGCCACACCGCATCCTCACTCCGCAACCCTCCTCCCTTGTTGGAAACGCGGCGAACCATGCGGTTCACCTAGTCGCAGACTTTGCGGAGTTCGGAAAGGGTCGTGTCTCCCTTGCGATGCTGATTAATGAAAATACCGAGCAATCGCCTGTACTGTGCTGCACCACTGGGGCGGCTTACGAGATCGAGAGCTGAATGGAGATTTTGCATTTCGGAGAATGTCAAATATGCACAAATTCAGACTTGGACGGCGAGCACTAGAGGCCGCAGTACGTAGCATAATAGTCTGCAGTGTTCGCCGCTGGTTGCAGGCATTCCTCCATCTCCCCTATGTTTCCCACAGTAGCTGAGATGGTGATGTCATCGACGTACAGTGCATGCTGAACACCGCCGACACCCGCCAGCTTACCTGGAGGGGCATTATAGCAACATCAAAGAGAAGCGGTACAACACAGCGCCTTGTGGTGTGCGCGCACTGTGGCCGATAGCCAACACCGTGATTGCAGAAGAACTACAACTACTACGACACCAACGGCTTTTCGACCAAATAATCTGTATAAATTCTCTCGTAATAGCTAATGCTGGCGGCCGCTGTAGCCAGTAGCGGCCCGGGGTACCTTCTCCAGACCCATCTGCTACAGTGACTGGTGGTAATCTTTCATGTTTGATTGAAATCACATCAACGCAATGCCTATAAACATGAAATTAAATTTGAAATTTTTCTTCGAAGGACGTAGCGCGCAAAGAACTGTGAGATAAAGTGGTGCAATTACTGGAAGCAAACTTTGACGCGCTGAAAAATGGTGGAGGACGTGCTACTTTGCTCTCTATTCCGCGAAAGGTTACTCGCTGCGTTCGCTGTTCCAAAATAAAATCTTTGATTTCCGACGCGTTAACATCTATTCCTTTGAAACCCAGAAATCTGTCGCAGCCCCCGCCACTCTCAGAAAGCTGCGTTCTCATTATACACTCCACTGTACAATCCGCCCTACAGGTTTAAGCACTAGAATTAGGGGTCTCGAATGGTTCTATTCTACACGTTCGAAATCGCCCTACACCCAGATCGACATTCAGTGCTTTCATTACCCCTTGAGCGGGAATGTGGCCTTCACATGAGCCTCGTGCTTACTTGTGAAAATCTTCATACGTTAGCAAAATGATTGAGGTTGAGTGGAAGGAAGGCTATGCTTTGAAAAATACCCTTTGATTAATTTTTTAATGCTATCTACAAATGTGTCCTCTCATATGTAAGCAAACTAGTTACTAGTGAAACAGCTCGTCATTTCAATATCAGCATCTAGTTCATTCAGACATTATCAGATACTTCTGTGAAGCCACTCGGTAGAGGATCTAGATATAATCGACACGTATTTGAGCAAAATTTCTGATGGAAGAACTTACAAAAGAAAGCATTCAGCACAGCAATAAATTCTGCGCTGCAATCTTCCTGTCAGCGACACACGAAGCTTGGTCTGAAACTGTCAGCTGCATTCCAAGGAGCTCGCTGATACATTCTCATCGTTGCTTCTTTAAGGGCAATGGAACCGTTGAAACGTACTTGTGTGCTGTAGTCTATTCTTTTTATTTCCTTGTAATGGAAACATCGAGCACTTGAGCTAAAAAATGCCTACGTTTGAATTGTTGCATTAACAGCACAGTCATAGCGTGTGGAAATATATTGTTAACAAATGGGCTTGATGGAATGGAAAGTTTCTACCGTTACTGAAGGAAGCAGGGCGACGACATTACATAATATTCACCCTTACATGAAGAAGGAGCGTCTCTGAACCGCTGGTTCCCGAACTACGAGAAGAAATACTTTATCGTGAACACCACGAAGCAATTTGTTTCAAGTTGTCAAGGTGAATAAAATAATCTGAAGAAAAAAAGATGCGCTATTCTCTCTTGTTCCACAGGCGTTCTGCAATAGCCACTGGGAACATAATTGGTATTATAAATTTGTAAACTTTGTGATAAGTTCCTATGCAAGTGATCACCGTGAAAAGCTGCACACACCCTGCATGGACCCTTTCACCATCTCTAGCATTTTACCGTCTAATTTCTTAATATCATCGGACCAGTCACTTTTCTGTGCACACTATTGATGCACTTTGATGTGCTGGAGATGTCGGCGCTTCACCCAGTGCCGCTTTTTCCTGTTGACTTGAACTTATAAACATAGCGCACTCATTTCACAATGCTCCACGTGACCTGTGCATCTTTTCGCGCCGTAGAGTGAAGTTGATGGAGTCAACGATGAGTGATTTCCATCGCGAGAGTGTGTTGCAGTTGATCACGAGGCGTGTTCGGCTGCGGCGACAACATATTGCCCTCGCGCAGTGGCGAGCGAAGCTGATAACTCCGCACCGCGACCCAGTCTCGGGTATATTTTCTTTCTGCACTCTAAATGGCAGGTTTGCTGCAAGAATCTGCGTTGGGTCTGACACTGTGATGCAATGTTTTCGCACTGTGAAAGGTCACTACACTACACTTACAAGCCGCAGCTAGAAGGCTAACGACCAGCAGTTACTCTCAAAGTTTGCAAGCTAGGGAACTAGGGAGACAATGCATCGTTCTAATAAGCAGAGCGAGTGTGTCTTTTGAAACAGATCTTCTCTACATTACACGCCCCTGCGATTCGGAAGACGACACATCGTAGCCACTGTCGCCTGCTAGTGTAGCGGTGTCCACCCCCATCGCTTGCCTAGGGCACTTGCTTGTTGCAGAAGGCTGTTGTCGCTGAATACCACGGCATTCAAACCATACGTAAGGGTCAGGAAAAGTGTCGCAATATGCTTACCATTTCATTCCTCGCTCTCTTGCTTAACCTATCACAGACCAGCAATATACATCATCTACCGTTTAGCAATATGCTTTAACTTCCGTTTTTGTCTCACAGTTCTTAGACTTGATTTCGTTACTTTCTTTACTGTCGATACCATTTCATTCTGTGTGCACGAAAATAACTCTTTCAGTTGCAATCGACCAAGATTTAAAAGTTAATTACCAGCAAATCGAATCCTCCGAATGACAAATGGTGTGGCTATCTCTAAGTAACTTTTTACCGTACAGTAACTGCATATATCTAAAGTTGATATTTATCTTTAAGGGTATAATTCCACCGCCCTCCGTAAGGAAACTGCAATCTGAAAAATAAAAAAACGGTTGGCTAATTTTTCAAGAAGAAAACTTGCAAACCCAAACTCTAGTTATTCCTGTAATATGTTCCGCAAAAAGACATGTTTTAGCTCGTTCCCTTTGTACAAACAACTTCCTGGCGACTAAAAGAGGGTGAGAAATTTCAGCCCCATAGCTGGTTACTTGAACTAGCCTAGCTTTGTTATTAGTGTTGAATGAGACACTCAGCATTTAGCTAACAAAGTGATTTCAACCATCTTTGAGGGTTTGTGACTGGCCCCGCAGGCAAGGCTTTAAGAATTAACGTTAAGTGACGCACAAATTCTAGAAAGATGCAAAAGAACCCAAAGAACATGGATGGTTGAATAAATACAAAGAGAGACACACTGACTTCTTTTTCGCCCTTTTTTGCCTCTTCCAAATTGAACAAACTAGCTAAAATCTCCACTCTTCATTAGCTACAACACCCTGGCGACAAAATTGAGGTTCGCCTATTTATTGAATCAAGTTGTTACGCAATAACGGGAATACTCATCTAGAGATTAACACCGTTTTCTCATCTTCTCCGTATTGCACTAAAAGCCACTGCCAGCTGTGTTTTCTACGTATTCATCGCCCCTTTCTGTAATCATAGACCAACCTGGCGACGGGACGTCACCGCAGTTGGTGGAACTCCCGTAAAAAAAGGACGTGGCAGAAGAATGCCACATTTGGATTTTATAATGCGAGTTCGCAATAAGTAATATTTTATTTCTGATTATTCATTTCACGATTATTTGTTTCTGATGTTAAAAAACTGCTGTGCTGTTCCTGCGATGCGCATTGGGCACGTTGCCGCTATAATCGTGGGCGCATTTTCAGAAAGGGAGTTAGCACTTCGGTTCAGAATAAGTGGCACAATAAGAAAAAAAGTAAACAAATTCAAAGTACTTGTACTTCGTCCTTTCGCTGCCCTGAGAAACTATCGAAGAGCGAACATCCCGTTTGGAATGCTATATTTTAGGAATTTATACTACACAAAAACGATGGTATTGAACATGATTGTTTTACAAAATACTGAGTAGAAGTCATTCAAAATGTATCACCTAGAATGTTAGTGTCTCTTAATAGAAAACTACTTTGTGTTCAAACGCTATTGATTCTATGAAATTATGCGATTAGAATCTGGAAGCCAAGCCATTCAACTTTAGAAAGTCCCCCTAGCTTAGAGTGAATAATTATATCAGTTGTTGATTTGAAGTTCAGGTTATTTTTCAAATGATAAAATTGTATGAAGATAATTGTATTGTGGTGAAATGTTCAATATTCTAAAAAATAAAGTTCATTGCAACGTCTCTTAAACATTCGTGCTGAAGATGCACTCATATAAAAGCGGTGGTTGCCTTCTGCAAAATTGAAGCTTCGGCGGTCTGCGGTATAACCCGGGAACGCATAGAAGGAAACGAGGAGAGAAGGCGCAGAAAATCAACAGATTTATTCTTGAACAGCCTCTTTTTAAGCAAGCCGCCAGTTTTCCTAAATCAATCATCCAATGAACAATTTTTTCTTAAACACCAAATGTACACGCAGTAAAACGTTTATGAAAAAAGCATTCTTTGCACTTTCGTCCATCACTACATTTGCTGGTTTCAAACAAAACATTTTAAATAAATTATCAAACAAATAGAGCACTTATGCCCCGGTTAAATTTTTAACCGGAAAACTACGGTACCCAAGCATGACAGAGATTTATAGCGGAAAAACTGTTTACATGCTTTGATTAACATTCCTTCCCAACATTTTAAACTTCGCTCACAAGTGTACGCAAACACATAAACTTTGTTAGCAGTTGTTAGCATTATTGCACGTGATTATTATAATCGTTCTCTAAATGGGCTAGTATTTTACGTTTTCGCGATTGAATTCTGTACAGCTCTCTTATACGCCTGCAACCTCGAAGAGATATTTGCACCGATTACGAATTTCGGAGAGAGAGATAGTAGAGGAAAGAAAAGGAGGTTAACATGTAAAAGGTTCCCGTTGGCTGCCCTGCACTGGGGTGAGAGGGCTGAGAGGGCTTAAACAATAAGAAGTAGACCAGTGTGGTCTGTTTTGATTGAGGCAAACAATGAAAAACGCAATGAAAGTCACAGGTCGCCGCAGCTGTAGCCTGCACATTTTGAGGGCTGCCGAACGCTACGACCTGAGCTGAAAATATCAACAGTCCATCAATAATGGGAGGCAGACAGGCGGCGCAGACATTCCAGCGTGTAGAAAGGCTGCTTGCCGTTGCAGGCGATAATGTTGATGACAACGTAAAGATCGGACTTCTCGGAAGGATGAGGCTGGAGGAAGCCTTGTGCCACCTATTGGAGAGCGGCAAGCACTCGATTGAACAAATCCAGCATTTGCAGTGCATTCTGTGCAGCTGGCAATCCAACGAGGTGAGTCAACAAAACGTTTTTGCTGATGCTGAAGTCCAATTAGTTCAGAGTAACGTCATATTTGCTGACCACTTCGGTAATATAGACCAGCAGAGCTGTTCACTTAGTCTACAAGTGTTTATTTTAGCATTTCTTCATTATTGACAGAAAATCTTTGTTACAGTTAACAATCTTATTAGATACACATGAGTATTTCAGCCTCTTATAGCTTTTGTGTGGAATATTACGCCTCACAAAATTTCGCGCGTGCAAGAAAGAGTATGAATAATGCACTTCAGAAGAAAAGTTACGCGGAAGAGCAGTTAGTGCGCAAGAGCGACGGCTACGCACACCGCACGTGCATTCACTCGCCTGAAATACTCTGCTCTTCGACAACATTTATCTGGGTCAGGTTTTAAAATGAGGTGTCTAACTGTAGGTCCAGTGCTGCGGTGGTCGTCACTGCAGCAACTTCAGAGCAGGAACAAAATGTGGTAGCAGGATATGACAATCATGTGAGTAAATTAATCTTTTAGCTTTCGGCGCCACGTCTTCTTCATAGACACTGCTAGTTTGATCGCCATGGTTTTCAGCGGTTATTATTGGCCTCTTCGTTCCGCGTGACAGCGTACCACGCGGAATAATTAAGCATCCCCAGTAACAATATATAAACCCTGCGCACCTGCACCAGGTCTAGCAAAGTGTGTTAAAAATATTTTTTTTTCCATCTTTGAATGCAAAGGGGTGTTTCAACACAAAAGTTGCAATTGATGCTGCAGCTCCTCTTATTGGAATAAATTTTAAGAATGTCGCATCTGTCTCGTTTGAATCCGCGGAGTATTTCTTCCTCCTTTGACAAAAAAAAAAGCTGTTCCTCAAAAGGGATATTTGCATCGAGATATTAACTATCGCTGCTCCGCCGCTTCCCATTGACGCAGTCCGCTCACCAGTATTGCCATATTTTTTCTCAATAATGCCCTTTCCACTTCTACTGCAGATGAGCACATCACATAATACAGTGAAGCTCATGTGACACTGGTTCATGGTCGGCACCATCCGACTCTATATGGTCCCGTCTTATTGAGTTGTATTAATGGCACGTCAGCTGTTACGGAAGAGTCGATATGAAAAATAATCACTATATTGACATTAATCAATCGGGGTTTATGTGTATTTAATAAGTCGCGCCTGCACCCGGCACTCGGTGAGTGTGGTTGAAATTGAGGGGACACAAAAGTATAGCACACGACCAAACATCATGCGTCAAAACATCGCAGCAACGATACAGCGGAAGGACAAAACAGCATGGCTTAAAAAAAAGCATAAGGAAAATCAGCACCATTCGAAACAGCACACCGGACAAAACAGCACAGCGACAAAACAGCACGAAGACAGAAGAGCGCAAGTAAAAACAGCACGACGACAAAATAGCGCTTCGGGGTATAGTGTAGCGCTGCTGTAGATGTGAGACTATCACAGCCATAAAAGAAAATTTCAAAATCACAACACCTGTAGCAGCGACATTTAGAGTTAGCGAGTGCTCGTTCCGCGGGTTCATTACGAAACAGGTCTAGCTCATTCCTTCAGGAGCAGCATTGCTTGAACTGTGCATATGGCAGAACTGGTGGTTATAGATATTCCTTGCTTGCTTGAAATTCCCTGCACTTATTCTACAAATCTGCTTCAGTTCACTGCCACCTGTGCTTGTTAGGTTAGGTTAGGTTAGGTGTTTCTTGTGGTTCCTCAAAAAAGTGTCAACTTTGTTGAAAATTGATGTTATGAAGAAGTTATCTTCCAAGGGAAAAATTTAGTGGTGATAAAGTGTCGCGAAAATTCATTTTTAAACATAATTCTGTTTGAAGTGCAAAAACCAGCTTCACTATAAAAGTGCCTTCAAGAAATGCACGCTGGTGCATGAATTTTCTGGGCAGTTGGGTTGCCCGTTTCACAAAGTACGGTAACTGCCGGTCAGCCTCAGAAAACCATTGTGCAGTGTCCAGGTTAAACATCAAACAACCTCGCGGAGGGGCGGTTCTGCCCGGGCAATTCTGCCCTCGCAAAAAGTAAGCATCACATACTGAATATATTCTGTGCATGAAGGCCCTGTACCTTGCTCCAAACACTACTGCACAGCATTCGATTGCCGACAGCGCCAGTTTTGAAAAATGAGGACTTTTTGTACATCCAGAGCCCTAGATCGGACGCATTTGTCCAAATTCAACATAATGATTGTCAACCCGCAGAATAAATGCTTCCACAACAATTTCTTTAGCGTTATTTATTCCATTACCCGCCAGAAAAGTGTCTATTTGAGATCACGAATATTATTCTACTCTGTTCATTACTTAGTATGTGAAAGAAACACTCGCTAACTTCAAAGGTCGCTGCACTATTTATTGTGATTTATCGTTCGTTTATGGGTATGATTTATCACCACTCCAGTAGCGCTGCACCGCACTCTAATGTGCAGTCTTTTCGTCGTGCTCTTTCTTCCCTGCGCTTTTCTTTCGTCCTGCTCGTTTTTTCGCTGTGCTGTCTTCTCGTTAAGCCATTTTGTCCAGCGTGCTGTTTTGACTTTTGCTGTTTTTCACTGGGCCGTCATGTCGCCCTGCTATATTTCTCTGTGCTGTTTTGTTGCTGTGCCGTTTTCCCGTGTGCTTTTGTTTCGTGCGTTGTTTTTTGTGCGCTGTTTTTACGCAGGCTGTTTTTTCGGGTGTTGTTCTTTCATGGCGCCACAACTTCCATAAAGCTCGTTTAACAAGCAGTTTCAACAGCACGCATAGGTTCTATCTACCGGTTTGCACTGTCAAGTTCTTTACTTAAGAGAATCTTTCCAGCAGTTGTACACGAATAGGCTTTAGGTGCACCGAGTCTCATGAAATTATTTACAATGATTTGTTATAGGAATTTTTATCGGCGCCCACCATGCTGAGAACGCGCCCGAAAACTGTCGAAGTGGGGCCTTGTGATAAGAATACCGGAATAAGTATACCGGAGACTGTACCGGAATACCGGAATAAGTATACCGGAGAAGGTTTTCATATCAAGGAACCACTGTGGTAACACGCACTGAAAAGGTGTCCGGAAAGCGTCAAATTACTCTTCCATTTCATAAATGTAAAATAAACCTAGAATTTCAAATGACCATTTTTTTTCGTTCAGAATTTCCTACTGCCAAATTTTCCGCTGCCAATGTTTGCTGTCATCAAATGCAAGATTACTTCATGCATTCATGAAATACTTAACGCATTATTCGCAATTTCATTTTACTTAATAGTTCAATAGAACAAATACACGGTCTTCACTGTGACATATTCAAGCAAGGCTCTGCGTAGGCTGCAAAGGCCACAAAACAACGTTACCCGGCAAGCGTGCTTAAATGACTGCTGCGTTGCGCTTTGCGCATACACTATATTTATTGCAAATTGTGCGGCACAATTTTCGAGAGTTGCGGTTCTTTGTGCAAAATTTGATTCGCGTGGCGCTTTGTTTTACCGCAGATTACCTCTATTTTTGTCTCAACGGGCGCGACGTTGCATTTAGATGTGAAGGGTATCACGCAAGATCCCAATCACTGTGCAGTTACAGAACAAAAGAAATACAGGGCAATCAGACATATCATATTACTACCGTGAGAAAGCAGTTGAATGTGTCCTCGATGGTTAATTGTATGCTGTAAATCTAATGAATGCTTTTTTCCTAACCCAAGGCATCCAACTAGCGACATAATGATTCTGAGGATGAAGTATTAAAGTGGCCGGTAGTGGCTGGTGAGCGGGGCTTCTGGAGGGCTGGGGTAGGATGAGAAACTAAATCAAGGGCGCCAGTGGGTGGGTGGGTATCCCCGTACCTAGTTAGTACAAGTAGGGAAGTGGTTTGTGCTTGTGAAGTCCAGGTGAAATACCCATTGAGTCATCTAATTCTATTTGGCCGTCATTTTTTCTTCGCGCTCGTGTCATTTAAATGAGTGGAGGCATTGTGGACAGCTAGTGTAAGCGAGTTGGATGGATCGTATTGGCTGGAGTGTAGATTTGATGACGGGTGGACATTGAGATGAGTTGTTGGACGGTACTTCTGGAACGAGGGCGTTCGATGGTGTGGGCTGGGAAGGTGTATGGGGTGAGGCGGTTTCCGGATGGAGGGAGACATGGCCAGTTATTTACCTAAAGGGAGTGACTGTTCAGTAGTCCTGCCGACTGATGACTTACCTCTCTGGGATTACAGACAGATGAGGTCATTATTGCACCGTGACAGTACAACTTCTTTTGCAGTAAACGGACTTCGAGCATCTGCTCTGCAAATTGCGACCGATTTTTCTTAATAGAAGATATTAAATACAGCCTCCGATTTTGCCATTCTACGTGTAATCACACCGTAATTTTGTGCCATTTATGAAATCATTTGCTCCTGGATGCTGTGCTCGTGGGAAGGCCCTTAGTGGGTCTCGCCGCTTAGAATACCAGGCGGAGTCCCTGATTCCGGGACGCAGTTGGTCCTGACCGCTGCGTACGTCCACCGAACCAGGGCCTGTTGGGCCGATTTCGCCTGCATGCCCAAACCATTTGAAAATGTGGGCCACCTTCCCACAAAATAAGCAGTAGTCAAAACAAGAAAAGTGCTTTAAGACCGCCAGACACAGCAGGATGTTCGTAAAGAGCTTAAGGAGAGCTCGCTCGCCAGCTTTACGCCACCCCTTCATAGTAACCGGGTAGCTCCGGTGTTCGGCACGATAATGCTCAGTAACATCTTTAAAAGAAAGTAGAGGGTGGTTATCTGAGTTAAGGGCCTCCCAAGGAAGGCCTGATGCGAGGCAGCTGAGTGCGCGGGCTGCCTCATGGGCGGCTACATTACCTGGAAAGCCTTGGTTGGCCGGGGACCCTTCTGATTGAGCGATGAGCTGGATCCCAGTCGAAAGTACTGTGGTGAAAAAAATTGGTGAGCAAGTGGAGCGATCCAACCTAAATCAAAGTTACGATAGGCTCCGCGAGATGAATGTAGAGGCGCGATGAGAGGCATTGAGGGCGATTGCAACCTCCTCTACATGAGTTGAGCTGGTCGCTCTGAACGATCGGCCATCCACCTGTTTTTCCTCGTGTATTACTGCAGCCGTGTTCCATTCCCCCCTGGAGTGCCAGGCGCCTGCAATGTAGATGTAGAAGACGTGTTTCTTTGAGCCATAGTGGCAGTGCTGGGCACCCGCCCTCGCCTTGTGCCCGCCATTGTGGTCCTTGTTCAACTTAGTCGGAAGGGGTCGAACGTAAAGGGCCCGTCTCCACAGTCCGGGCACTCGAACCTGTTCTATTGTATGGTGGACATGCTTGATATGCAACCGGTCCAAGGGTCGGCGACGGGACACTTTCTGAACGAGACGCGTGTATTGGTTAACGAGATGCGCCTCGCGAAGTTTCCGTTAGGTTTTCACAACCACCAACGGAACAGTCCCGCGTTGAAAGTGCAGGTCCGGAGGTTGATCGCTCTCAAACATTTTGTGAAGTACAACCTCCAAGCAATCTTCGTCAAGTTTCCGTAAGCCGAGGTAAGGAGTCAAGTACAGTACTCGACATATTACGAAGGCATGAGCGCGCCACACCGCATCCTCACTCCGCAACCCTCCTCCCTTGTTGGAAACGCGGCGAACTGTGCAGTTCACGTGGTCGCCGACTTTGCGGAGTTTGGAAAGGGTCGTGTCTGCCTTGCGATGCTGATTAATGAAAATACCGAGCATTCTCCTGCCCTGTGCTGCACGACTAGGACGCCTTACGAGATAGAGAGCTGAATGGAGATTTTGCATTTCGGAGAATGTCAAATATGCACAAATTCAGACTTGGACGGCGATCACTGGAGGCCGCAGTACGTAGCATAATGGTGTGCAGTGTTCGCCGCTGGTTGTGCAGGCATTCCTCCATCGCCCCTACGTTTCCCAGAGTAGCTCAGATGGTGATGTCATCGACGTACAGTGCATGCTGAATACCGCCGACACACGCCAGCTGTACCTGGAGGTGCATTATCGCAACATCAAAGAAAGGCGGTACAACACAGCGCCTTGTGGCTTGCGCGCACTGTGGCCGATAGCCAACACCGGGATTACAGAAGAACTACAACTACTACGACACCAACGGCTTTTCGACCAAATAATCTGTATACATTCTCCCGTAATAGCAAATGCTGGCGGCCGCTGTAGCCAGTAGCGGCCCGGGGTACCTTCTCCAGAGCGGTCTGCTACAGTGACTGGTGGTAATATTTCATGTTTGATTGAAATCACAACAACACAATGCCTATAAACATTTATTAAATTTGAAATTTCTCTTCGAAGGACGTAGCGCGCAAAGAACTGTGAGATAAAGTGGTGCAATTACTGGAAGCAAATTTTGACGCGCTGAAAAATGGTGGAGGACGTGCTACTTTGCTCTCTATTCTGCGAAAGGTTACTCGCTGCGTTCGCTATACCAAAATAAAATCTTTGATTTCCGACGCGTTAACATGTATTCATTTGAAACCCAGAAATCTGTCCCAGCCCCCGCCACTCTTAGAAAGCTGCGTTCTCATTATACACTCCACTGTACAATCCGCCCTACAGGTTTAGGCATTGAATTAGGGGTCTCAAATGGTTTTGTTCTACACATTCTAAATCGGCCGCCAACCAGCTCGACGTTCAGTGCTTTGATTGCCCCTTGGGAGGGAGTGTGGCATTCGCATGAGCCTCGTGCTTACTTGTGAAAATCTTCATACGTTAGCAAAGTGATTGAGGTTGAGAGGAAGGAAGGCTATGCTTTGAAGGATTCCCTTTGATGAATTTTTCTTAAAGCTTTCAACAAATGTTTCCTCTCAAATGTAAGGAAACTGGTTACTTGTGAAGCAGCTTGTCAGTGCAATATCAGCATCTAGTTCCTTGAGACATTATCAGATCCTTGTGAAAAGCCGCTAGGCAGAGGATCTAGATATAATCCGCACATATTTGAGCGAAATTTTTGATGCAAGAACTTACAAAAAAGCATTTTGTGCAACATTAAATGCTGCGCTTCAATCTTCCTGTCAGCTACACACGAAGCTGGGTGTCAGTCAGCTGCATTCCAAGCAGCTCACTGATATATGCTCCTCGTTGCTTCTTTGAGGGCAATGGAACCGTTGAAACGTACATGTGTGCTGTAGTCTTTTTTTTATTTCCTTTTGATAGAAACCTGAAGCGCTGAAACTAAAAAATGCCTACGTTTGAATTGTTGCATTAACAGCACGGTCATAGCACGTGCAAGTATATTCTTAGCAAATGTGCTCGATGGAATGGAAAATTTCCATCGATACTGAAGGAAACAGGGCGACGACATTAAAGATTATTCACCCATACATGAGGAAGGAGCGTCTCTGAACCGCTGGCCCTGGACATACGACAAGAAATACTTTATAGATTCTACCAAGAAGCAATTTTGTTCAAGTATTCAAGGTGATCAAAATATTCTGAAGAGAAAAATATGGGCTATTCTGTCTTGTTCCACAGGCGTTCTGCTATAGCCACTGGACACATAATTGGTATAAATTTTTAAAGCTTTGTGATAAGTTCCTAAGCAAGTGATTACCGTGAAAAGCTGCACACACTCTGCTTTGAACCCTTTCACCATCTCTAGCATTTTACCCTCTAATTTCATAATGTCATCGGACAACACGTAATTTTCTGGTGCACGCCGCTGATGCGCTATGATGTGCTGGATACGTTGGCACTTCACACAGCGCCGCTTTTTCCTTTTGCATTCAGTTTATAAACATAGCGCACTAATTTCACACAGCTCCGCGTGACCTGTGCACCTTTCCGCGCTGTAGATTGAAGTTGATGGAGACGGCGATTAGTAATGCGCAGCGCGAGAGTGTGTTGCAGTTTAACACAAGGCGTGTTCGGCTGCGGCGATAGCATAGTGCCCTCGCGCGGTGGCGAGCGAAGCTGATAACTGCGCACCGCGACAGGCTCGGTACCCAGTCGTGGGTAGAATTTCTTTCTGCACTCTCAATGGCAGGTACTCGGCAAGAATCTTCGTTGGGTCTGACCCTGTGAAGCAATGTTTTCGCACTGTGAAAGGTCACTACACTAGACTTACAAGCCGCAGCTAGAAGGCTAACGACCAGCAGTTACTCTCAATGTTTTCAAGCCAGGGGACTAGAGAGACAATGCATCGTTCGAATAAGCAGAGCGAGTGTACCTTTTGAAACACAACTTCTCTACCTTACACGCCCCTGCGATTCGGAAGACGACACATCGTAGCCACTGTCGCCTGCTAGTGTAGCGGTGTTCACCCTCATCGCTTGCCTAGGGCACTCGCTTGGTGCAGAAGGCTGTTGTCGCTGCATGCCAAGGCATTCGAAACCATAGCTAAGCGCCAGGAAAAGTGTCGCAATATGCATACCATTTCATTCCTCGCTCTCTTGCTTAACCTATCACAAACCAGCAATATACATCATCTACCGTTAAGCAAAAGGCTTTCAATTTGAATTTTGTCTGATAGTTCTTAGACTTGATTTCGTTACTTTCTTTACTGTCGATACAATTTCATTCCGTGTGCACAACAATAACCCTTTCAGTTGCTATCGACCGTGATTTAAATGTTAATTACCAGCAAATCGATTCCTCCGACTGACAAATGTTATGGTCATCTCCAAGTAATTTTTTGTCGTACAGTAATCTCATATATCTAAAGATGATATTTATCTTTAAGTGTGCAATTCCACCTCCCCCCGTAAAAAATTGCAAACTGAAAAGCACCAAAACAGTTGGCTTATTCTTCAAAAAGGAAACTGGCAGATCCAAACTCTAGTTATATCTGTAATATGTTCCCCGAAAAAGCATGTTTTAGCTCGGTCCCTTTGTACAAACAACTTCCTGGCGACTAAAAGGAGGTGAGAAATTTCAGCCCTATAGCTGGTTACTTGAACTAACCTAGCTTTGTTGTTAGTGTTGAATGAGGCACTAATCCATTAGCTACCAAATTGATTACGACCATCTTTGAGGATTTGTGACTGGCCACGCAGTCAAAGCTTTAAGTGTTAACGTTGAAGTGACGCTCAAACGGTAGATAGGTGCAAAGGAACGCAAAGAACATGGATGGTTGAATAAATAAAGAGACGTGCTGACTTCGTTTTAGCCCTGTTTTGCTCTTAATATTGAACGAACTAGCTAAAATTGCCACTCTTCGTCAGCTCCAACACCCTGGCGCTATAACTGAGATTCGGCTATTTATTGAGTCCAGTGGTTACGCAATAACGGGCACGTTCTTGTAGATAATAACACCATTTTCTAATCTTCTCCCTATTGCACTACAGGCCACCATCAGCTGTGTTTTCTACATATTCGTCACTCCTTGCTGTGATCATAGACCAACCTGGCGACGGCACGTCACCGCAGTTGGATGAACTCCCGTAAAAAAGGACGTGGCAGAAGCGTGCCCCATTTGGATGTTATAATGCGAGTTCGCAATAAATTATTTTTTTATTTCTGATTATTCACTACACGAATCTTTGTTTTTGATGTAAAAAAACTGCTGCGCTGTTCATGCTATGCGCATTGGGCACGCTGCCGCTATAATCGTGGACGCATGTTCAAAAAGGGAGTTAGCACTTCTGTTCAGAATGGGTGGTACAATAGGAAGAAAAGTAAACAAGTTCAAGTACTTGGACTTCATTCTTTCGCTTCTCCGAGAAACTATCGAAGTGCAAACAGCCCATTTGGAATACAATTTTTTAGGAATTTACGCTATACAAAAACGATGCTATTAAAATGATTGTTTTTCAGAATACTGAGTAGAAGTCATTCAATATGTATCAGCTAGAATGTTAGTGTCTCTTAATAGAAAACTCCGTTGTGTTTAAACGCCATTGATTCCGTAAATTTTTTAGATTAGTGGCTGAAAACCACGCCATTCAACTTTAGAAACGCCTCCTAGCTTAGAGTTCTTAATTATATCAGTTGTTGATTTCAAGTCCTGGTTATTTTTCATGATATCATAAAATTTGATGAAGATAATAGTATTGTGGTAAAATGTTGAATATTCCAAAAAATAAAGTTCATTTCAACGACTGTAAAACATTCGTGCTGAAGATGCACTCATATAAAAGCGGTGGTTGCCTTCTGCAAAATTAAAGCTTCAGCTTTCGGCGGTAAACCCGGGAACGCATTTCAGGAAACGAGGAGAGAAGGCGCAAAAAATCCACATAATAATTTTTGACCCTCTTTTTATGCAAGCCTCCAGTTTTCCTAAATCCATCATCCAATGAACATTTTTTTCTTAAACACCAAATGTTCAAGCAGTAAAACTTTTATGGGAACAGCATTCGTTGCACTTTCGTCAATCACTGCTTTCGCTGGTTTAAGCAGAACATTTAAACAAATTTAATTGGTTTAATTTAATTGTTTTTTTTCGGGAAAGGAAATGGCGCAGTATCTGTCTCATATATCGTTGGACACCTGAACCGCGCCGTAAGGGAAGGGATAAAGGAGGGCGTGAAAGAAGAAAGGAAGAATGAGGTCCCGTAGTGGAGGGCTCCGGAATAATTTCGACCACCTGGGGATCTTTAACGTGCGCTGACATCGCACAACATTTAAACAAACAATTATGAAACAAAAAGAGCACTTATCACCTTGGTAAGTTATTAACCGGTAATCAACAGCACCCAAGCATGACAGAGATTTATAGCCGAAAAACATTTATCATACTTTGATTAACACTCCGTCCCAGCATTTCAATCTTCGCTCACAAATGTACGCGAATACATAAACTTTGTTAGCAGTTGTTAGCAATATTGCACGTGATTATTATAATCGTTCTCTAACTGGGCTAGTGTTTTACGTTTTCGCGATTGACTTCTGTACAGCTCTCTTATACGCCTTTACCCTCTAAGAGCTATTTGATAATAATAATAATTGGTTTTTTGGGGAAAAGAAAAGGCGCAGTATTTGTCTCATATATATCGTTGGACACCTGAACCGCGCCGTAAGGGAAGGGATAAAGGAGGGAGTGAAATAAGAAAAGAAGAAAGGGGCCCTGTAGTGGAGGGCTCCGGAATAATTTCGACCACCTGGGGATCTTTAACCTGCACTGACATCGCACAGCACATGGGGGCCTTAGCGATATTTGCACCGATCGTCGGAGAGAGGGATTGTAGAGGAAGGGAAGGGAGGTTAACATGTAAAAGGTTCCGGTTGGCTGCCCTGCACAAGGGGAGAGAGATGAGAGGGCGTAAAAAATAGGAAGTAGAGCGATGTGGTCAATATCGATTGAGACAAACGATGACAAACGCACTGAAAGTCACAGGTCGCCGCAGCTGTAGCCTGCACATTTTGAGGGCTGCCGAACGCTACGACCTGAGCAGAAAATATCAACAGTCCATCAATAATTGGAGGCAGACAGGCGGCGCAGACATTCCAGTGTGTAGAAAAACTGCTTGCCGTTAGAGCTGATAAATGTTGATGACAACATAAGCATCGGACTTCTGGGAAGGATGAGGCTGTAGGATGTATTGTGCCAGCTATTGGAGAGCTGCAAGCACTAGATTCAAGAAATCCAGCATCTTCAGTTCATTCTGTGCAGCCTGCAATCCAACGAGGTGAGTCAACAAAACGTTTTTGCTGATGCTGAAGCCTAATCAGGTTAGAGTAACGTCATGTATGCTGACAACTTCGGTAATGTAGACCACCAGACATGTTCACTTACTCGACACGTGTTTATGACAGCATTTATTCATTATTTAAAGAACATATTTGTTACAGTTAACAATCCTATTATATACACATATGTATTTCAGCCTCTATTAGCTCTTATGTGGTATATCACGCCTCACAAAATTTCGCGCGTGCAAGAAAAAGTACCAAAAATGCACTTCAGGAGAGTTTCTCGGAAGAGCAGTTAGTGCGCAACAGCCACCGCGATGCACACCGCACGTGCATTCACTTGCTTTAATTACTCTGCTCTTCGACAACATTTATCTTGGTCAGGTTTAAAAATGAGGTGTCTAATTGTAGGTGCAGTGCTCCGGTGGTCGTCATGCAGCAACTTCAGGGCAGAAACAAAACGTGGTGGTAGGCTATGACAATCGTGTGAGTAAATTAGTCTTTAAGCTTAGGGCGTCACGTATTCTTCATAGACACTGCTAGTTTGATCGCCATGGTTTTCAGCGCTTATTATGCGCCTCTTCGTTCCGCGTTACAGCGTACCACGCGGAATAATTAAGCATCCCCAGTAACAATATATAAACCCTGCGCACCTGCACCAGGTCTAGCAAAGTGTGTTAAAAATATTTTTCCATCTTTGAATGCAAAGGGGTGTTACAACACAAAAGTTGGAATTGTTGCTTAAGCTTCTCGTATTGATATAAATTTTAAGAATGTCGCATCTGCCTCGTTTGAATCCGCGTAGTGATTTCTTCCTCCTTTGAAAAAAAAAAGCTGTTTTTCAAAAGGGATATTTGCCTCGAGATATTAACTATCGCTGCTCCGCCGGTTCCAATTGGCGCAGTCCGCTCACCAGTATTGCCATATTTTTTTTCTCAATAATGCCCTTTCCACTTCTACTGCAGATGAGCACTTCACATAATACAGTGAAGCTCATGTGACACTGGTTCATGGTCGGCACCATCCGACTCTATATGGTCCCGCCTTATTGAGTTGTATTAATGGCACGTCAGTGTTACGGAAGAGTCGATATGAAAAATAATCACTATATTGACATTAATCATTCGGGGTTTATGTGTATTTAATAAGTCTCGCCTGCACCCGGCACTCGGTGAGTGTGGTTGAAATTGAGGGGACACAAAAGTATAGCACACGACCAAATATCATGCCCCAAAACATCGCAGCGACTAAACAGCGGAAGGACAAAGCAGCATGGCTTAAAAAAAAGCATAAGGAAAATCAGCACCATTCGAAACAGCACACCGGACAAAACAGCACAGCGACAAAACAGCACGAAGACAGAAGAGCGCAAGGAAAAACAGCACGACGACAAAATAGCACTTCGGGGTATAGTGCAGCGCTGCTGTGGATGTGATACTATCACAGCCATAAAAGAAAATTTCAAAATCACAACACCTGTAGAAGTGACATTTAGAGTTAGCGAGTGCTCGTTCCGCGGGTTCATTACGAAACAGGTCTAGCTCATTCCTTCAGGAGCAGCGTTGCTCGAACGGTGCATATGGCAGAACTGGTGGTTATAGATATTCCTTGCTTGCTTGAAATTCCCTGCACTTATTCTACAAATCTGCTTCAGTTCACTGCCACCTGTGCTTGTTAGGTTAGGTTAGGATAGGTGTTTCTTGTGGTTCCTCAAGAGAAGTGTAAACTTTGTTGAAAATTGATGTTTTGAAAAAGTTATCTTCCAAGCGAAAAATTTAGTGGTGATAAAGTGTCGCGAAAATTCATTTTAAACATAATTCTGTTTGAAGTGCAAAAACCAGCTTCACTATAAAATTGCCTTCAAGAAATGCACGCTGGTGCATGAATTTTCTGGGCAGTTGGGTTGCCCGTTTCACAAAGTACGGTAACTGCCGGTCAGCCTCAGAAAACCATTGTGCAGTGTCCAGGTTAAACATCAAACAACCTCGCGAAGGGGCGGTTCTGCCCGGGCAATTCTGCCCTCGCAAAAAGTAAGCATCACATACTGAATATATTCTGTGCATGAAGGCCCTGTACCTTGCTCCAAACAATACTGCATAGCGTTCGATTGCCGACAGCGCCAGTTTTGAAAAATGAGGACTTTTTTACATACAGAGCCCTAGATCGGACGCATTTGACCAAATTCAGCATAATAATTGTCAACCCGCAGAATAAATGCTTCCACAACAATTTCTTTAGCGTTATTTATTCCATTACCCGCCAGAAAAGTGTGTATTTGAGATCACGAATATTATTCTACTCTGTTCCTTACTTAGTATGTGAAACAAGCACTCGCTAACTTCAAAGGTCGGTGCACTATTTATTGTGATTTATCGTTCGTTTATGGATATGATTTATCACCACTCCAGTAGCGCTGCACCGCACTCTAATGTGCCGTCTTTTCGTCGTGCTCTTTCTTCCCTGCGCTTTTCTTTCGTCCTGCTCGTTTTTTCGCTGTGCTGTCTTCTCGTTATGCCATTTTGTCCAGCGTGCTGTTTTGACTTTTGCTGTTTTTCACTGGGCCGTCATGTCGCCCTGCTATATTTCTCTGTGCTGTTTTGTTGCTGTGCCGTTTTTCATGTGTGCTGTTGTTTCGTGCGTTGTTTTTTGTGCGCTGTTTTTATGCAGGCGGTTTTGTCGGGTGTTGTTCTTTCATGGCGCCACAACTTCCATAAAGCTCGTTTAACAAGCAGTGTCAACAGCACGCATAGGTTCTATCTACCGGTTTGCACTGTCAAGTTCTTTACTTAAGAGTATCTTTCCAGCAGTTGTACACGAATAGGCTTTAGGTGCACCGAGTCTCAAGAAATTATTTACAATGATTTGTTATAGGAATTTTTATCGGCGCCCACCATGCTGAGAACGCGCCCGAAAACTGTCGAAGTGGGACCTTGTGATAAGAATACCGGAATAAGTATACCGGAGACTGTTTTACAGCATTTAAAAGGTTTTCATAGCAAGTAACCACTGTGGTAAAACGCACTGGAAAGGTGTACGGAAAGCGTCAAATTACTCTTCCATTTCATAAATGCAAAATAAATCTAGAATTTCAAATGACCATTTTTTTTTCGTTCAGAATTTCCTACTGCCAAATTTTCCGCTGCCAATGTTTGCGGTCATCAAATGCAAGATTACTTCATGCATTCAGGAAATACTTAAGGCATTATTCGCAATTTCATTTTACTTATTAGTTCAATAGAACAAATACACGGTCTTCACTGTGACATATTCAAGCAAGGCTCTGCGTAGGCTGCAAAGGCCACAAAACAACGTTACCCGGCAAGCGTGCTTAAATGACTGCTGCGTTGCGCTTTGCGCATACACTATATTTATTGAAAATTGTGCGGCACAATTTTCGAGAGTTGCGGTTCTTTGCGCAAAATTTGATTCGCGTGGCGCCTTGTTTTACCGCAAATTACCTCTATTTTTTGTCTCAACGGGCGCGACGTTGCATTTTGATGTGAAGGGTATCACGCAAGATCACAATCACTGCGCAGTTACAGAACAAAAGTAATACATTGCAATCAGACATCTCATATTACTACCATGAGAAAGCAGTTGAATGTGTCCTCGATGGTTAATTGTATGCTGTAAATCTAATTAATGCTTTTTTCCTAACCCAAGGCATCCAACTAGCGACATAATGATTCTGAGGATGAAGTATTAAAGTGGCCGGTAGTGGCTGGCGAGCGGGGCTTCTGGAGAGCTGGGGTAGGATGTGAAACTAAATCAAGGGTGCCAGTGGATGGGTGGGTATCCCCGTACCTAGTTAGTACAGGTAGGGAAGTGGTTTGTGCTTGTGAAGTCCAGTTGAATTACCCATTGAGTCATCTAATTCTATTTGGCCGTCATTTTTTCTTCGCGCTCGTTTCATTTAAATGAGTGGAGGCATTGTGGACAGCTAGTGTAAGTGAGTTGGTTGGATGTTATTGGCTGGAGTATAGATTTGATGACGGGTGGACATTGAGATGAGTTGGTGGACGGTACTTCTGGAACGAGGGCGTTCGATGGTGTGGGCTGGGAAGGTGTATGGGGTGAGGCGGGTTCCGGATGGAGGGAGACATGGCCAGTTATTTACGTAAAGGGAGTGACTGTTCAGTAGTCCTGCCGACTGATGACTTACCTCTCTGGGATTACAGACAGATGAGGTCATTATTGCATTGTGACAGTACAACTCCTTTTACAGTAAACTGACTTCGAGCATCTGCTCTGCAAATTGCAACCGATTTTTGTTAATAAAAGATATTAAATACAGCCTCAGATTTTGCCATTCTACGTGTAATCACAGCGTAATTTTTAGCCATTTATGAAATCATTTGCTCCTGGATGCTGTCTCGATCTCTTTGTTTTTCATGTTTTAGGCTTTTTTCACAACTTTTCTGAAAAATTCCAGCAATACTTTGGTTCCAGCTAGCTGTTCGTAACAAGACACATCTGTCGAAGTGCGAGTGAGAGCTCGAAATAGAGGCCTTCTTTGTATTTCGTCCTTCCTTCCACGAGCAAGTTCATATTTCTCCAGTTATGTCTTTTGAAATATTATTCGTTAGAACTAAGAGGTAGTGGTGCTGAAAAGCATTTTTTCCTCTATATGTACAAAGAGGTGCTCGTGGGAAGGCTCTTAGTGGGTCTCGCGACTTACAATACCAGGCGGAGTCCCTGATTCCGGGACGCAGTTGGTCCTGACCGCTGCGCACGTCCACCGAACCAGGGCCTGTTGGGCCGATTTTGCCTGCATGCCCAAACCATTTGAAAATGTGGGCCACCTCCCCACAAAATAAGCAGTAGTCAAAACAAGTCAAAGTGCTTTAAGACCCCCATACACAGCAGGATGTTCGTAAAGAGCTTAAGGAGAGCTCGCTCGCCAGCTTTACGCCGCCCCTTCATAGTAACCGGGTAGCTCCGGTGTTCGGCACGATAATGCTCAGTAACATCTTTAAAAGAAAGTAGAGGGTGGTAACCTGAGTTAAGGGCCTCCCAAGGAAGGCCTGATGCGCGGCAGCTGAGTGCGCGGGCTGCCTCATGGGCGGCTACGTTACCTGGAAAGCCTTGGTTGGCCGGGGACCCTTCTGATTGAGCGATGAGCTGGATCGCAGTCGAAAGTACTGTGGTGAAAAAATTGGAGAGCAAGTGGAGCGATCCAACCAAAATCAAAGTTACGATAGGCTCCGTGAGATGAATGTAGAGCCGGGATGAGAGGCTGTGAGGGCGATTGCTACCTCCTCTACATGAGTTGAGCTGGTCGCTCTGAACGATCGGCCATCCACCTGTTTTTCCTCGTGTATTACTGCATCCGTGTTCCATTCCCCCCTGGAGTGCCAGGCGCCTGCAATGTCGATGCAGAAGGCGTGTTTCTTTGAGCCATAGTGGCAGTGCTGGGCACCCGCCCTCGCCTTGTGCCCGCCATTATGGTCCTCCTTGTTCATCTTAGTCGGAAGGGGTCGAACGTAAAGGGCCCGTCTCCACAGTCCGGGCACTGGAACCTGTTCTATTGTATGGTGGACATGCTTGATATGTAACCGGTCCAAGGGTCGGCGACGGGACACTTTCTGAACGAGACGCGTGTATTGGTTAACGAGATGTGCCTCGCGAAGTTTCCGTTATGTTTTCACAACCCCCAACTGAACAGTAGCGCGTTGAAAGTGTAGGTCCGGAGGTTGATCGCTCTCGAACATTTTGTGAAGTACAACCTCCAAGCAATCTTCGTTAAGTTTCCGTAAGCCGAGGTGAGGAGTCAAGTACAGTACTCGACAAATTACGAAGGCATGAGCGCGCCACACCGCATCCTCACTCCGCAACCCTCCTCCCTTGCTGGAAACGCGGCGAACTGTGCAGTTCACGTGGTCGCCGATTTTGCGGAGTTTGGAAAGGGTCGTGTCTGCCCGGCGATGCTGACTAATAAAAACACCGAGCATTCTCCTGTCCTGTGCTGCACAACTAGGATGGCTTACGAGATAGAGAGCTGAATGGAGATTTTGCATTTCGGAGAATGTCAAATATGCACAAATTCAGACTTGGACGGCGATCACAGGAGGCCGCAGTACGTAGCATATTGGTGTGCAGTGTTCGCCGCTGGTTGCAGGCATTCCGCCATCGCCCCTGTTTCCCACAGTAGCTCAGATGGTGATGTCATCGACGTACAGTGCATGCTGAACACCGCCGACACCCGCCAGCTGTACCTGGAGGTGCATTATCGCAACATCAAAGAAAAGCGGTACAACACAGCGCCTTGTGGTTTGCGCGCACTGTGGCCGATAGCCAACGCCGTGATTACAGAAGAACTACAACTACTACGACACCAAGGGCTTTTCGACCAAATAATCTGTAGCCAGTAGCAGCCCGGGGTACCTTCTCGAGAGCCGTCTGCTACAGTGACTGGTGGTAATCTTTCATGTTTGATTGAAATCACAACACAATGCCTATAAACATTTAATTAAATTTGAAATTTCTCTTCGAAGGACGTAGCGCGCAAAGAACTGTGAGATAAAGTGGTGCAATTACTGAAAGCAAATTTTGACGCGCTGAAAAATGATGGAGGACGTGCTACTTTGCTCTCTGTTCTGCGAAAGGTTACTCGCTGCGTTCGCTATACCAAAATAAAATCTTTGATTTCCGACGCGTTAACATGTATTCAATTGAAACCCAGAAATCTGTCCCAGCCCCAGCCACTCTCAGAAAGCTGCGTTCTCATTATACACTCCACTGTACAATCCGCCCTACAGGTTTAAGCACTAGAATTAGGGGTCTCGAATGGTTTTAGTCTATACGTTCGAAATCGCCCTCCACCCAGCTCGACATTCAGTGCTTTCATTACCCCTTGAGAGGGAATGTGGCCTTCACATCAGCCTCGTGCTTACTTGTGAAAATCTTCATACGTTAGCAAAGTGATTGAGGTTGAGAGGAAGGAAGGCTATGCTTTGAAGGATTCCCTTTGATGAATTTTTTAAAGCTTTCAACAAATGTTTGCTCTCATATGTAAGGAAACTAGTTACTTGTGAAGCAGCTCGTCAGTGCAATATCAGCATCTAGTTCCTTGAGACATTATCAGATCCTTGTGAAAAGCCGCTAGGCAGAGGATCTAGATATAATCCGCACATATTTGAGCGAAATTTCTGATGCAAGAACTTACAAAAAAAAGCATTTTGTGCAACATTAAATGCTGCGCTTAAATCTTCCTGTCAGCTACACACGAAGCTGGGTGTCAGTCAGCTGCATTCTAAGCAGCTCACTGATATATGCTCCTCGTTGCTTCTTTAAGGGCAATGGAACCGTTGAAACGTACATGTGTGCTGTAGTCTTTCTTTATTTCCTTTTGATAGAAACCTGAAGCGCTTAAACTAAAAAATGCCTACGTTTGAATTGTTGCATTAACAGCACGGTCATAGCACGTGCAAATATATTGTTAACAAATGTGCTCGATGGAACGGAAAATTTCCATCGATACTGAAGGAAACAGGGCGAGGACATTAAAGATTATTCACCCATACATGAGGAAGGAGCGTCTCGGAACCGCTGGCCCTGGAAATACGACAAGAAATACTTTATAGATTCTACCAAGAAGCAATTTTGTTCAAATATTCAAGGTGATTAAAATATTCTGAAGGGAAAAATATGGGCTATTCTGTCTTGTTCCACAGGCGTTCTGCTATAGCCACTGGACACATAATTGGTACTATAAATTTTTAAAGCTTTGTGATAAGTTCCTAAGCAAGTGATTACCGTGAAAAGCTGCACACACTCTGCATTGAACCCTTTCACCATCTCTAGCATTTTACCCTCTAATTTCATAATGTCATCGGACCACACGTAATTTTCTGGTGCACGCCGCTGATGCTCTATGATGTGCTGGGTACGTTGGCACTTCACACAGCGCCGTTCTTTCCTTTTGCATTCAGTTTATAAACATAGCGCACTCATTTCACAGAGCTCCGCGTGACCTGTGCATCTTTCCGCGCTGTAGATTGAAGTTGATGGAGACGACGATTAGTAATGCGCAGCGCGAGAGTGTGTTACAGTTTAACACAAGGCGTGTTCGGCTGCGGCGATAGCATAGTGCCCTCGCGCGGTGGCGAGCGAAGCTGATAACTGCGCACCGCGACAGGCTCGGTACCCATTCGTGGGTAGAATTTCTTTCTGCACTCTCAATGGCAGGTACTCGGCAAGAATCTTCGTTGGGTCTGACCCTGTGAAGCAATGTTTTCGCACTGTGAAAGGTCACTACACTAGACTTACAAGCCGCAGCTAGAAGGCTAACGACCAGCAGTTACTCTCAATGTTTTCAAGCCAGGGGACTAGAGAGACAATGCATCGTTCGAATAAGCAGAGCGAGTGCACCTTTTGAAACACAACTTCTCTACCTTACACGCCCCTGCGATTCGGAAGACGACACATCGTAGCCACTGTCGCCTGCTTGTTTAGCGGTGTTCACCCTCATCGCTTGCCTAGGGCACTGGCTTGGTGCAGAAGGTTGTTGTCGCTGCATGCCAAGGCAATCGAAACCATAGCTAAGCGCCAGGAAAAGTGTCGCAATATGCATACCATTTCATTCCTCGCTCTCTTGCTTAACCTATCACAAACCAGCAATATACATCATCTACCGTTAAGCAAAAGGCTTTCAATTTGAATTTCGTCTGATAGTTCTTAGACTTGATTTCGTTACTTTCTTTACTGTCGATACCATTTCATTCTGTGTGCACAACAATAACCCTTTCAGTTGCGATCGACCGTGATTTAAATGTTAATTACCAGCAAATCGAATCCTCCGACTGACAAATGTTATGGTCATCTCCAAGTAATTTTTTGTCGTACAGTAATCTCATATATCTAAAGATGATATTTATCTTTAAGTGTGCAATTCCACCTCCCCCCATAAAAAAATTGCAAACTGAAAAGTACCAAAACAGTTAGCTTATTCTTCAAAAAGAAAACTGGCAGATCCAAACTCTAGTTATATCTGTAATATGTTCCCCGAAAAAGCATGTTTTAGCTCGGTCCCTTTGTACAAACAACTTCCTGGCGACTAAAAGGAGGTGAGAAATTTCAGCCCTATAGCTGGTTACTTGAACTAACCTAGCTTTGTTGTTAGTGTTGAATGAGGCACTAATCCATTAGCTACCAAATTGATTACGACCATCTTTGAGGATTTGTGACTGGCCACGCAGTCAAGGCTTTAAGTGTTAACGTTGAAGTGACGCTCAAACGGTAGATAGGTGCAAAGGAACGCAAAGAACATGGATGGTTGAATAAATAAAGAGACGTGCTGACTTCGTTTTAGCCCTGTTTTGCTCTTAATATTGAACGAACTTGCTAAAATTGCCACTCTTCGTCAGCTCCAACACCCTGGCGCCATAACTGAGATTCGGCTATTTATTGAGTCCAGTGGTTACGCAATAACGGGCACGTTCTTGTAGATATTAACACCATTTTCTAATCTTCTCCCTATTGCACTACAGGCCACCATCAGCTGTGTTTTCTACATATTCGTCACTCCTTGCTGTGATCATAGACCAACCTGGCGACGGCACGTCACCGCAGTTGGATGAACTCCCGTAAAAAAGGACGTGGTAGAAGCGTGCCCCATTTGGATGTTATAATGCGAGTTCGCAATAAATTATTTTTTTATTTCTGATTATTCACTGCACGAATCTTTGTTTTTGATGTAAAAAAAACTGCTGCGCTGTTCATGCTATGCGCACTGGGCACGCTGCCGCTATAATCGTGGACGCATATTCAAAAAGGGGGTTAGCACTTCTGTTCAGAATGGGTGGTACAATAGGAAGAAAAGTAAACAAGTTCAAGTACTTGGACTTCATTCTTTCGCTTCTCCGAGAAACTATCGAAGTGCAAACAGCCCGTTTGGAATACAATTTTTTAGGAATTTACACTATACAAAAACGATGCTATTAAAATGATTGTTTTTCAGAATACTGAGTAGAAGTCATTCAATATGTATCAGCTAGAATGTTAGTGTCTCTTAATAGAAAACTCCTTTGTGTTTAAACGCCATTGATTCCGTAAATTTTTTAGATTAGTGGCTGAAAACCACGCCATTCAACTTTAGAAACGCCTCCTAGCTTAGAGTTCTTAATTATATCAGTTGTTGATTTGAAGTCCTGGTTATTTTTCATGATATCATAAAATTTGATGAAGATAATAGTATTGTGGTAAAATGTTGAATATTCCAAAAAATAAAGTTCATTTCAACGACTGTAAAACATTCGTGCTGAAGATGCACTCATATAAAAGCAGTGGTTGCCTTCTGCAAAATTAAAGCTTCAGCTTTCGGCGGTAAACCCGGGAACGCATTTGAGGAAACGAGGAAAGAAGGCGCAAAAAATCCACATAATAATTTTTGACCCTCTTTTTAAGCAAGCCTCCAGTTTTATTAAATCCATCATCCAATGAACATTTTTTTCTTAAACACCAAATGTTCTAGCAGTATAACTTTTATATCACTGCTTTCGCTGGTTTAAGCAGAACATTTAAACAAATTTAATTGGTTTAATTTAATTGGTTTTTTTCGGGAAAGGAAATGGCGCAGTATCTGTCTCATATATCGTTGGACACCTGAACCGCGCCGTAAGGGAAGGGATAAAGGAGGGCGTGAAAGAAGAAAGGAAGAATGAGGTCCCGTAGTGGAGGGCTCCGGAATAATTTCGACCACCTGGGCATCATTAACGTGCGCTGACATCGCACAACATATAAACAAACAATTATGAAGCAAAAAGAGCACTTATCACCTTGGTAAGTTATTAACCGGTAAACTACAGCACCCAAGCATGACAGAGATTTATAGCCGAAAAACATTTATCATACTTTGATTAACATTCCGTCCCAACATTTCAATCTTCGCTCACAAGTGTACGCGAATACATAAATTTTGTTAGCAGTTGTTAGCATTATTGCACGTGATTATTATAATCGTTCTCTAACTTGGCTAGTGTTTTACGTTTTCGCGATTGACTTCTGTACAGCTCTCTTATACGCCTTTACCCTCTAAGAGCTATTTGATAATAATAATAATTGGTTTTTTGGGGAAAAGAAATGGCGCAGTATTTGTCTCATATATATCGTTGGACACCTGAACCGCGCCGTAAGGGAAGGGATAAAGGAGGGAGTGAAATAAGAAAAGAAGAAAGGGGCGCTGTAGTGGAGGGCTCCGGAATAATTTCGACCACCAGGAGATCTTTAACGTGCACTGACATCGCACAGCACACGGGGGCCTTAGCGATATTTGCAGAGAGGGATTGTAGAGGAAGGGAAGGGAGGTTAACATGTAAAAGGTTCCGGTTGGCTGCCCTGCACTAGGGGAGAGAGATGAGAGGGCGTAAAAAATAGGAAGTAGAGCGATGTGGTCAATATCGATTGAGACAAACGATGACAAACGCACTGAAAGTCACAGGTCGCCGCAGCTGTAGCCTGCACATTTTGAGGGCTGCCGAACGCTACGACCTGAGCAGAAAATATCAACAGTCCATCAATAATTGGAGGCAGACAGGCGGCGCAGACATTCCAGTGTGTAGAAAGACTGCTTGCCGTTAGAGCTGATAATGTTGATGACAACATAAGCATCGGACTTCTAGGAAGGATGAGGCTGTAGGATGTATTGTGCCAGCTATTGGAGAGCTGCAAGCACTAGATTCAAGAAATCCAGCATCTTCAGTTCATTCTGTGCAGCCTGCAATCCAACGAGGTGAGTCAACAAAACGTTTTTGCTGATGCTGAAGCCTAATCAGGTTAGAGTAACGTCATGTATGCAGACAACTTCGGTAATGTAGACCGTCAGAGATGTTCACTTACTCGACACGTGTTTATGACAGCATTTCCTCATTATTTAAAGAACATATTTGTTACAGTTAACAATCCTATTATATACACATATGTATTTCAGCCTCTATTAGCTCTTATGTGGTATATCACGCCTCACAAAATTTCCCGCGTGCAAGAAAAAGTACCAAAAATGCACTTCAGGAGAGTTTCTCGGAAGAGCAGTTAGTGCGCAACAGCCACCGCGATGCACACCGCACGTGCATTCACTTGCCTGAATTACTCTGCTCTTCGACAACATTTATCTTGGTCAGGTTTAAAAATGAGGTGTCTAATTGTAGGTGCAGTGATCCGGTGGTCGTCATGCAGCAACTTCAGGGCAGAAACAAAACGTGGTGGTAGGCTATGACAATCGTGTGAGTAAATTAGTCTTTAAGCTTAGGGCGTCACGTATTCTTCATAGACACTGCTAGTTTGATCGCCATGGTTTTCAGCGCTTATTATGCGCCTCTTCGTTCCGCGTGACAGCCTACCACGCGGAATAATTAAGCATCCCCAGCCACAATATATAAACCCTGCGCACCTGCACCAGGTCTAGCAAAGTGTGTTAAAAATATTTTTCCATCTTTGAATGCAAAGGGGTGTTACAACACAAAAGTTGGAATCGATGCTTAAGCTTCTCGTATTGATATAAATTTTAAGAATGTCGCATCTGCCTCGTTTGAATCCGCGGAGTGATTTCTTCCTCCTTTGAAAAAAAAAAAAGCTGTTTTTCAAAAGGGATATTTGCATCGAGATATTAACTATCGCTGCTCCGCCGCTTCCCATTGGCGCAGTCCGCTCACCAGTATTGCCATATTTTTTTCTCAATAATGCCCTTTCCACTTCTAGTGCAGATGAGCACATCACATAATACAGTGAAGATCATGTGACACTGGTTCATGGTCGGCAGCATCCGACTCTGTACGGTCCCGCCTTATTGAGTTGTATTAATGGCACGTCAGTATTAATGGCACGGAAGAGTCGATTTGAAAAATAATCACTATATTGACATTAATCATTCGGGGTTTATGTATATTTAATAGGTCGCACCTGCACCCGGCTCTCGGTGAGGCTGGAATAACTTGAGGGGACACGAAAGAATAGCACACGACGAAACAGCATGCGTCAAAACATCGCAGCGACGAAACAGCGGAAGGACAAAACAGCATTGCTTAAAAAAGCATAGAGAAATTAGCACAATTCGAAAGAGCACACCGGACAAAACGGCACAGCTACTAAACAGCATGAAGAGAGAAGAGCGCAGGAAAAAACAGCACAACGACCAAATAGCACTTCGGGGTACGGTGCAGAGCTGCTGGAGATGTGATACTATCTCAGCCATAACAGCAAATGGCAAAATCACAACACCTGCAGCAGCGATATTTAGAGTTAGCGAGTGCTCGTTTCGCGGGTTCATTACGGAACAGGCCTGGCTCATTGATTCAGGAGCAGCGTTGCTTGAACGGTGCTTATGGCAGAACTGGTGGTTATGGATATTTCTTGCTTGCTAGAAATTCCCTGCATTTATTCTACAAACCTGCTTCAGTTCATTGCCACCTGCGCTTGTTCGGTTAGGTTAGGTTAGGTTAGGTGTATCTTGTGGTTCCTCAACAAAACGGTCTAATCTGTCGAAAGTTATTCTTTTGAAGAAATTGCCTTCCAAGCGAAACATTTTGCGTTCATAAAGTGTCGCGAACATTGATTTGTAGACATAATTCTCTTTGAAGCGCAGAAACCCGGTTCACTATAAAATTGGCTTCGGGAAATGCTCGCTGGTGCATGAATTTTCAGGTCAGTTGGGTTGCCCGTTTCACAAAGTATGATAACTGCCGGTCAGCCTCAGAAAACCATTGTGCAGTGTCCAGGTTAAACATCAAACAACCTCGCGGAGGGGCGGTTCTGCCCAGGCAATTCTGCCCTCGCTTAAAGTAACCATCACATTCTGGATATATTCAGTGCATGAAGGCCCTGTACGTTGCTCCAAACAGAATTACACAGCATTCGATTGCCGACAGTGCCAGTTTTGAAAAATGAGGACTTCTTGTACATCCAGAGCCCTAGATCGTACATATTTGTCCGAATTCAGCATAATGATTGTCAACCCGCAAAATATATGCTTCCAGAACAATTAATTCAGCGTTATATCTTCCATTACCCGCCAGGAAAGTGCGTATTTAAGATCACGAATATTACCCTACTCTCTGCCTTAATTAGTATGTTCAACAAGCGCTCGCTAACTTCAAAGGTCGCTGCCCTATTCATTGTGATTTATCATTAGTTTATGCATATGATTTATCACCACTCCAGTAGCGCTGCACCGCACTCTAATGTACCGTTTTTTCTTCGTGCTCTTTCTTCCCTGCGCTTTTCTTTCGTCCTGCTCTTTTTTTCGCTGTGCTGTCTTCTCGTTATGTAATTTTGTCCGGCATGCTGTTTTGAAGCTTGAGTTTCTCACTGGACCGTTATGTCGCCATGCTGTTTTTCTCTGTGCTGTTTTGTTGCTGTGCCGTTTGTTTCATGTGCTGTTTTTTCGTGCGTTGTTTTTGTGCGCTGTTTTGACGCATGCTGTTTTGTCAAGTGTTGTTCTTTCATGGCTCCACAACTTGCATAAAGCGGGTTTAACAAGCAGTTTCAACAGCACGCATAGTTTCTAACTACCGATTTCCACTGTGAAGTTCTTTATTTAAGAGAATCTTTCCAGCTGCTGTACAAGAATAGGCTTTAGGTGCACCGAGTGTCATGAGATATTTTCAATGATATCTTATAGGAATTTCTATCGGCGCCCACCTTCCTGGGAACGCGACCAAAAACTCTCGAAGTCGGGCCTTCAGGTGGTTATGAAAGTGCACGTTAAGAATACCGGAGACTGTTTTACGGCATTTATTAGGCTTTCATAGCAAGGAAACACTGTGGTAACACGCACAGAAAAGGTGGCCGGAAAGCGTCAAATTACACTTCCATTTCATTAATGTAAAAAAAAACCTACAATTTCAAATGACCATTTTTTTGTTCAGAATTCTCTACTGCCAAATTTTCTGCTGACAATGCTTGCTGTCATAAAATGCAAGATTACTTTATGCATCCTTGAAAAACGGCACGCATTGTTAGCAATTCCATTTTACTTATTAGCTCAATATAACAAATACACGGTCTTCGCTGTGACAAATTCAAGCAAGGCTCTGCGTAGACTGCAAAGGCTACAAAACAACGTTACCCGGCAAGCGTGCCTAAATGACTGCTGCGTTGCGCTTTGGCCATACACTATTTTTATTGAAAATTGTGCGGCACCATTTTCGACAGTTGCGGTTCTTTGTGCAAAATTTGTGATTCGTGTGGCGTCTTGTTTTACCGCAGATTACCTCTATTTTTTGTCTCAATGCGCGCAACGCTGCATTTTTAATGTGAGGGGTATCACACAAGTTCACAATCACTGTGTATTTACTGAAGAAAAGAAATACAGTGCAAACCAGACATCTCATATTACTACCATAGGAAAGCAGTTGGATATGCCCTCTATGATTAATTGTATGCTGTAAATGTAATGATTGCTTTTGTCCTTACCCTAGTCATCCAAATAGCGACAATTTTTCTGGGGGTCAAGTATTAAGGTGGCTGGTAGTGGCTGGTGAGCGGCGCTTCTGGGGAGCTGGGGTAGGATGAGGAGGTAAATCAAGGGTGCCAGTGGATGGGTGGGTAGCCCCGTACCTAGGGAGTACAGATAGGGAAGTGGTTCGTGCTTGTGAAGTCCAGTTTAATTACCCATTGAGTCGTGTAATTAAATTTTGCCGTCATTTTTTCTTCGCGCTCTTGTGTGCCATTCAAATGGGTGGAGGCATTGTGGACAGTTAGGATAAGCGGGTTGGTTGGATGTTAGTAGCTGGAGTGTAGACGATGTTGGGTGGACATTGAGAAGTGTTGGTGGATCCTACTTCTGGAACGAGGGCGTTAGATGGTGTGGGCTGCGGAGGTGGATGCGGTGTGGCGGTTGCCGGATTGATGGTTGCATGTGGAGTTCCTTACCTAAAGGGAAGTGGCCGATTTTGTCTGCAAGCCCAAACCATGTGAAAGGTGTCAGCCACCTTCCCACAGAATGAGCAGCGGCCCTCAAAAGAAGAGTCAAAGTGCTTTTAGACCGCCGGGCACAGCAGGGTGTTTGAAAGAGCCTAAGGGGAGCTCTTCGCCAGCTTTACCCAGCCCCTTCATAGTAACCGCGTAGCGCCGCTGTTCGCACGATAATGCCTGTTGTCCTGCCAACTGATGATTTACCTCTCTGGAATAACAGACAGATAAGGTCATTATTTCACTGTGATAGTACTACTCCTTTTGGAGTAAACAGACTTCGAGCATCTGCTCCGCAGTTTGCGACCGATTTTTTTAATAAAATATATTAATTACAGCCTCCGGTCTAGCCATTCCACGTGCAATCAAAGCGTCATTTTTAGGTCATTTATGAAATCATTTGATCCGGGACGCTCAGTCTCGATCTCTTTGTTTTTGTTGTTTTAGGCTGTTTTCACAACTTTCCTCAAAAATTCCAGCAATATTTTGGTTCGAGCTATCTGTTCGTTACAAGGCATATCTGTCGAAGTGCAAGCTCGAAATGGAGGCCTTCTTTGTATTCCGTCCTTCCTTTCACGGGCAAGTTCACATTACTCCAGTTATGTCTTTTGAAAGATTCATCGGAACTAATATGTAGTTGTGATGAAAAGCGTTTATTCATCTATATGTACAGAGAGGTGCTCGTGTAAAGGCCCTTACTGTGTCTCCCCTCTTACAATACAAGGCGGAGTCTCGCATTCCGGGACCAAGTTGGTCCTGACCGCTACGCACATCCGCCGAACCAGGGCCTGTTGGGCCGATTTTTCCTGCATGTCCAAACCATGTGAAAAGGTGGGGGCCACCTCTCCACAAAATCAGCAGTCATTAAAAAAAAGAGTAAAAGTGCTTGAAGACCGCCGGGCACAGCAGGGTGTTGGTAGAGAGCCTAAGGAGAGCTCGTTTGCCAGCTTTACCCAGCCCTTTCATAGGAACCGGGTAGCGGCTTTGTTCGGCGCGTTAATGCTCAGTAGTGTCTTTAAAAAAAGTACAGGGTTGTGATCTGGGTTGAGAGCCTCCCTAGGAACGCCTGATGCCCGGAAACTGAGTGCGCGGGCTGTCTCATGGGCGTCTACGTTACATGGCATGCCATGGTTGGCCGGGACCCATGTGATTGAGCGATGAGCTGGGTCGCAGTCGAAAGTACTGTGGTGAAAAACTTGGTGAGCAAGTGGAGCGATCCAACCAATCTCGAAGTTACGACAGGCTCCGCGAGAGTCTGTGAGGATGGAATTAAAGTCGGGATGAGAGGCTACGAGGGCTATTGCTACCTCTGGTGCCATTAATTACCATCTGGTGCCATCAATCACTTCTTTAAATTTCTTGAAACTATTTTAGCTACGCAACTGATCAGTCTATAGATATGGTTCTAGGTGGCGATATTAACATAAATATGTTTTCATTGAGTCAATCCCAAAAAGAACTCCAGTATTTAATTGCTGCTAATGGTTTTTTTACTATAATAACAAAGCTGACACGAGTGACTTTCTGAAGTTAATCTTTATTAGATGTATTCATTACAAATGTTGACAGTAATTTAGTAACTGCAGACGTAGTATATACCAACATTAGTTATCATCTTGGAACTGTCATGATTGCTGATAAAACTGTACATGTTAATTACCAAAGGCAAATAATTTATGCACAATCTATAACGAAAACAAATTTTGGATCCTTTTTTGCTGCGATTACCCAACAGACCTGGAACCACGTTTTTGAGGAAGATAGTAGTTACACCGCTTGCCTTAACTTCATCACTACATTAAAGGCTATATATGATGCACATTTACCACTAAGAAAGACAGCCACGTCATCAAAAGAACGGAATCCCTGGATAACGTCCGACTTGCTCCAAATGATCAAGCATAAGAACCGATTGGATACACAGTTTCTACAATCAAAAGATGAAGAGTTGCTTCGGCAATTCAAAAATTACATAAATAATCTAACATCAAATATTATAACATCAATGGCTCGAGACGCCTATTTCACAAATGTATTTTGGAGCCCTGAACAAGAGCTATCGGATGTAATCTGGCGAAAACTGAATTGCTTATTGCAACAAAATACCCGTGATACTTCCGAAAACTTTCAGCATGGAGGTAAACGAATATATGAGACCTCTTTAGTTGATGCTTTCAACGATTTCTTTATCTTACAAGCATCTCAGAGTCAGGTAGAGTGCAGCCAAAATTACATTGAATTTATGAAGGGAAGCAGCTGTCCATCATCCCTTTTCGTTGCGCCCACGAACTACACAGAAGGTTTCTCGTGCATGAGTAATATTAAAATTAGCAAGTCAGTAGATGCAACTGGTCTCCAAATAGCGCCCATTAAACATGTTCTTCACCTAATATGCCCCGATGTTACTCACATTTCCAATCTCATATTATCCACCGCTGTATTTCCAAAGGCACTGAAAATGGCTCGAGTGATACCGGTTTTTAAAAGCGGCGAGAAGAATTTGATTCGTAACTATCGTCCAATTTCTGTACTGCCAGTGTTCTCGAATGGTATAGAAAAATTAATGCATGGTAGGGTACTATCTTTCTTTGAAAAACATAATCTGCTCCTTGACTTACAGCGCGGGTTTCGAAAGAATCGATCTACTGAAACTGCATTACTGACTCAAAAAGAAATCATTATAGATATGTTTCAAAATAAGGAAATAGGTGCAGGCATATATATAGATTTTACTAATGCTTTTGACTTGATAAACCACAAAATTTTACTACATAAACTGGCAAGCTATTGTGTCCGAGGAAAAGTTCACGATCTTATGAAATCGTATTTGTCGAACAGAACACAATATGTTGACTTTAAAAATTCGTTGTCCTCAATACAAAATATTTATGCAGGTGTCCCCCAAGGAAGTATACTGGGACCGCTCTTATTTTTAATTTATATAAATGATATTGTGCAATGTCTAACTGATGGAAAGATTGTATCCTACGCTGATGACACTTCGGTGTTCATAACCGGGAGATCAGAAAGTGAAATTGAAGAGAAAGCAACCAAAACACTGAGTGCATTAAATGCATGGGCAAAATCAAATTGTTTGAAGAATAATTCTAAAAAGACAAAAATAATATTGTACTTTCCAAAAGGAAAGATAATTTCTAGGCCGTTGAAAGTGTTCTTAAGCTCTGATATTGTTGAAATTGTAGATTCCGTTAAAATCCTTGGCGTTATATTCTCAAAGCATTTGACTTGGAATGATCATGTTGACTATCTCAGATCAAAAGTGTCTTCAGCTGTGGGTGTCACGTTGCGGCTGCGCGGTACTCTTCCTGTCAAAGTTAGGCTATTAGGCTATATCTATTATACTCATTAGTTCTTTCTCTTTTACAATATTGTTGCACCGTTTGGGACACTACAGGTGTCACAAATTTATCCAAGCTTCACCTTCTTCAAAAAAGAGCTGTAAGATGCATTGCTGGTGTTCCTTATTGTTCCCCCACACATGACTTGTTTTTAAATTATGAAATCCTGCCAATCTATAGTTTAAACAATTATAGACTTTTAATTATATATAAACGCTCTTCACAAAGTGATGAACATTATATTAGTTATCAGGCAAAACTTGAGAAAAACACGCATATCCTGAAGACTCGACATAAGGAACTTTGGTTAGTGCCGACGCCTAGGGCATATTATACCGAGCAGTCTCTTTCTTATACTGTGGAAACCTATACTATGGAAACCTCAAGAACTTCCGCTAAATAACGCGTACGTTTGAATTGTTGCATTACAAGCACGGTCATAGCGCGTGCAAACATACTGATAACAAATGTGCTCCATGGAATAGAAAGTTCCCATTGTTACTGAAAGAAGCAGGGTGACGACATTAAACATTATTCAAGCTTACATAAATAAGAAGCGTCTCTGAAGCGCTGGTACTGTAACTGCGGCAAGAAATACTTTATCGTGCCCGCCAGGAAGCAATTTGTTTTAAGCATTCAAGTTGATTAAAATTTTCTGAAAAGAAATATATGTGCTCTTCTGTCTTGTTCCACAGGCGTTCTGCAATAGCCGCCTTAATTGGTATTTTAAAAGCTTGAAAGCTTTGTGATAAGTGCCTAAGCAAGTGACCACAGTGAAAAAGTGCACACACTCTGCATTGTGCCCTTTCACCATCTTTAGAATTTACCCTCTGATTTCTTAATGTCATCAGACCACACATGATTTTCTGGTCCACGCTGTTGATGCGCTATCATGTGCTGGAGACGTCGGCACTTCACGCAGTGCTGCTTTTTCCTTTTGCCTTCAATACATAAACATAGCGCTTTCATTTCGCAATGCTCAGCGTGACCTGTACATTTTTCCGTGCCGTAAATTGAAGTTGACGGAGACGACGATGAGTAATGCGCAGCGCGAGAGTGTGTTGCAGTTTAACACGAGGCGGGTTCGGCTGCGGCGATAGCCTAGTGCCCTCGTCCAGGGGCCAGCGAAGCTGATAACTCTGCACCGCGACGGATTCGGTACCCAGTCTCGGGCATATGTTCTTTCTGCACTATCAATGGCAGGTACGCTGGAGGAACATTCTTTGCGTTTGACGCCGTGAAGCAATGTTTTCGCACTGTGAAAGGTCCCTATACTAGACTTGCACGCCGCAGCTAGGAAAACGACAAGGAGGTACTCTCAAAGTTTGCAAGCTAGGGGACTGGAGAGACGATGCAACGTTCCAATAAGCAGAGCAAGGATGCGTTTTTAAACAGAACTTCTCTACGTTACACGCCCTTGCGAATCGGAAGACGACACATTGTAACGACCGTCGGAGACTCTTTTACAGCTTTATTAGGCTTTCTTAGCTAGGAAGCACTGTGCTAACACGCACTCAAAAGGGTGTTCGGAAAGCGTCAAATTACACTTCCATTTCATAGTATAAAAAAAACCTAGAATTTCAAATGATAATTTTTTTCGTTCAGAATTCCCTACTGCCAAATTTTCCGCTGGCGATGCTTGCTGTGATAAATGCAAGATTACTCCATGCAGCCTTGAAAAACTTCACGCATTATTAGCAATTTCATTTTACTTATTAGCTCAATATAACAAATACACGGTCTTCGCTGAGACAAATTCAAGCAAGGCTCTGCGTAGACTGCAAAGGCTACAAAACAACGTTACCCGGCAAGCGTGCTTAAATGACTGCTGCGTTGCGCTTTGGCCAAACACTATTTTTATTGAAAATTGTGCGGCACCATTTTGTAGCGTTGCGGTTGTTTCTGCAAAATTTGATATTCGCGTGGCGTCTTGTTTCACCGCAGATTACCTCTATTTTTTTTTTGTCTCAATGAGCGCGACATTGCAGTTTTTATTTTAGGGGTATCACGCAAGTTCACAATCACTTTGTAGTTACTGAAGAAAAGAAATAGAGGGCAATCAGACATCTCATATTTCTACCATGGGAAAGCAGTTGAATTTGCCCTCGATGATTAATTGTATGCTGTAAATATAATGAATTGTTTTTTCCTAACCGTAGGCTTCTAACTAGCGAGAGAATTTTTCTGAGGGGTGAAGTATTAGGATGGCCGATAATGGCTGGTGAGCGGCGCTTCTGAAGAGCTGGAGTAGGATGAGGAGGTAAATCAAGGGTGCCAGTGGATTGGTGAGCAGCTCCGTACCTAGGCAGTAGAGGTAGGGAAGTGGTTTGTGCTTGTGAACTCCAGTTGAATTACCCATTGATTCGTCTAATTCTTTTTGCTGTAGTTTTTTCTTCGCTCTCTTGTGTGCCGTTCAATTGGGTGGAGGCATTGTGGACAGCAAGGGTAAGCGGGTCGGTTGGATATTAGTGGCTGGGGTGTAGAATTGATGTTGGGTGGACATTGAGAAGTTTTGGTGAATGGTACTTCTCGAACGAGGGCGTTTGATGGTGTGGGCTGGGGAGGTGGATAGGGTGAGGCGGTTGCCGGATGGATGGATGCATGCACACTAAACACGAAATACACGAGATGGAGGTTTTTCGGGCGTATAAAACCGTTAATGCTCCGATTGACCAAATGCGAACACCGTCGAAACGGTGCGCGAGAAACGAAAAACACCGTAACACCACCCTTCGGCAGACGACGGAGCACAGTCGCGGAATCAGAATGATTGCAGTTCGTTACAACCGGTGTTAATAATAATAATAATAATAATTGGTTTTTGGAGGGAAAGGAAATGGCGCAGTATCTCTCTCATATATCGTTGGACACCTGAACCGCGCCGTAAGGGAAGGGTAAAGGAGGGAGTGAAAGAAGAAAGGAAGAGAGAATAGCCGTAGTGGAGGGCTCCGGAATAATTTCGACCACCTGGGGATCTTTAACGTGCACTGAAATCGCACAGCACACGGGCGCCTTAGCGTTTTTCTTCCTAAAAACGCAGTGTTTGCAGCCGGATTTTGTGAGCGGTGTGTAAAAACACCGGCAGATACGTACTGCAATCAAAATGCGGCCGGCTTCCATAAACGCGCTATGTATACTCATTTCTGTTTCGCTTAATTCCCGAACGAAGCAGGAAGTTTTGGTTCTCGAAGAGATGCAATCGACAGCAGGCGGCTCTAAGAACCAGAAGACGGCGCGAGAGCCGTGAGTGCGGACGCTGTGACCGAAGCGCTGTAGGCGCTAGGCATAGCAGCGCCACCGGGGCCATCTCGAGTTGCGTCACAGAACGACAGGTTGTCTAGAGCCTCTCTTGGAACGGATATCGTGAGCGGCGACTGTACGTTTGCCGATGCTGCTTTTCGATGTGCGACAGAGAAGGGAAAGACGCTTACTTAACCGAGTTCACCGGAGTGGATACCGCAAACAACGGCTGAGCTTGTGCCGCTTGCGCTTCGCTTGGTCTGCTAATGGCGGTTTGGCGCCGTTGTGAGCGGATCCAGACAAGCGCTGGCTTTGCGGCGCCCGTGACCAGCGAGAGATAAGTTTCTACCTCGGTACGGCTCCCCGGGGGGATGTCCTTGAAGGCCTTCCGTTTCACATCCGTCTTCGTGTCATGTTAAGTGGGTTTTCTTCTTATATAGCGTCGTACGATGAAGACGTGAGCAGGTTTGTCTAGAGCGCTGGAGCATTGTGCTGCGGAATAGGTCAAAATAATACTACGATCCTGTTGATAGTATATGGGTCGTTTTATAGGATTATGAGCCAGTGAGTGCCTGTTTATATTTTTGAGTAATTAAGTACTATATATTAAACCTTATACTTCATGCAGATTATAGTCTGTAGTAGTTTCTTTCATTACAGCAATTGTGCACATCACTGCTAGGCAGGTAACTAAAGTTGAGCTACCTGTTTGCAACTACATTCAGTGTTTATACTGCATAAAAATTATCCGCTTGCTTGAAAATATTGCTGTGAACTTTCATATGAGCAACAAGCTATGTGTATTTGAAGGAGTGTTCAATTTATACATTATATCTTTTTGGGCCTCTGATTTTCTTTCACTCTACCTTGCACTGGCCTAACTGTGTGTCAGTATTTTGTTACTTTAAGCCCATTTAATTTACACGATATAAGGGCGCCTTTACTATTTTTGGAGATGCTTGCGATTAAAAACGTACTGTTGGAACATGTTTCGTCACAACAGCTATTATCGCTTTGAAATCTTTGGTAGAGGCCATTTATTTTGTTTATCTTTTGGACAGTTGTGGCGGCCCGCTAAATATATTCGTGGTTTTTAAGGATAAATCACATGTGCAGCCCCTTAAATCCGGACAGTTTGGTTACGCAGAATAATTGTCACAATATGATTAATCCCTATTAACGAATCATGAATGAAAAAAATTGGTACAAAGCTTGTGGTTAAAGTCTGCTTTTGCACATAGTGGTGGGCAGTGAAGTGGAATCTAGGCAAAGTGTTGGTAGCTCGAATTGCATTAGCCTTGTCGCCATTTTCTTTAAAAATAAGTCCTTTATCGACGTGTTTGAACCTTGAATTTTTTTTTACTTTTTTCATTAAAATTTGAGTTGAACATGGTTCTTCTAGGTAGAATTTCTCGCTTGGGGAGGGGAGACCAACCCCACATGAATTCCCCCCTAGAATATTGCAGTGACAATGTACCCGATACTGAAATTTGACACTATTTTTGCTCTTGCTGAAGTGCTAGTAATGTCAGTGACATTTCGTTTTTAATTTCGCAGGACCACATACGTACACCACGCCTCCTCACCTATCAAGGAGCAGTTTTTCTTCAGTGGCCAGCACCTTGTAGTGAAAACGTCATCACTTCTATGTGGTCTCAGCTGTTTGCAACCTGCTGGGTGTGCCTTGTGGAAAATATAAAAATGTAACACTGTATGCTGAGCTTTCTTGAGCGTGATTTGTAATCTTGGCTCAAAATAGTCATTCTTCGGTGCTCTTGAGCTCGTCAGTTCTTAAAAAGCAGTTCATCTTTCCTTCACAGATTCTTGTTTTATCCGCCAGTAGGAATTGTACATATCTTGTTGTTTAGTACGGTTGGGAAGATTGCTAGTGTAGCACACTGCAATATCCTACCAATGTTCGCATGTTATATGATACAGTTTGCCTGAGTGCAGCAAAAGGAAAACAATAAAACAAGAGCCAAATGGTTCAGCTTCTATGCCATGTAATATGGCCTGTGTAGCGTCCATGGATGTCCTAGCATTCGCGGTGGTCAGGGCAAGAGTTTGTGTATCTTCAAGAGATTTGGATTGCTAGCGATGCAGAACAAGCCGCAGAAGTGAATTCCTTGGGCTATAAACTTTTGACAAATGCTTTACTTCCATTATGTGGCAGCTTGGAAAAAAAATGACAAACAGGAACAGCAACATGACATTGGCCCTAGGAGTCAACACCCCACCGTTTTTCTCCTCCTCACCTTGGCTAGTCATGGTCGTTTTCTTTTTGCATATTGCTTGGACAGCTTCCAGGCAACATTGTCAGCCAGCGTCATTTTTTCTGTTTTGTATTATATTTCCAATTCTGCCACATAATGCAGTTGCGATCATTTATACATATCCTGCAGTAAGAAAAAAAATTTCATAGTGGCTACAGATTTGATAAACATTTCAGTTTTCGAACAAAAATGCGCTTAGACACAGGTCTTCAGAAATTCAATTATTTATTGATTCACCAAATTACCGGTCCTTTACTCTGATCAGTTGCCATGGAACCTCTCCTGGAATTTTTCTTCACTTCGTCATAAAGTGAAGGTGATGAATGGGTTTTTCCCGATCAAACCGAATGCCTGCACCGGTACTGTTTGGTCCTTTATCCATGTCTTTTTCTCTTCTTGTGGTGTCATTATTCAAGATAATACCAGGCTGACTCGTTCCTTGTGTTTGAGCGTTATTCATTATTTGTTCGTTAGATTGAGACGCAAGTGTGCATGTTTGCATGTTAACATGTTTGCAGTGGCTATTACAGAACAGGCGTTCTGCAATAGCCACTGGACACATAATTGGCATTTTAAAAGCTTTAAAGCTTTGTGACAAGTGCCTATACAAGTGGTGAAAAGGTACATGCATTCTCCGCTGCGCCTTTCACCATCTTTAGCATTTTACCCTCTAATTTCTTAATGTCATCGGACTACAAGTAATTTTCTGGTGCACTCCAGTGATGCACTATGAAGTGCGGGAGACGTCGGCACTTCACACAGTGCCGCTTGTGCCGCTTTTTCCTTTTGTATTCAGTTTATAAACATAGTGCACTCATTTCACAGTGCTCCGCGTGCACTGTGAATCTTTCCGCGCCATAGATATAAGTTGATGGCGACGACTATGTGTAATGCGCAGCGCCCGAGTGTGTTGCATTTTAACACGAGGCGTGTTCGGCTGGGCGATAGCATAGTGTCATCGTGCAGTGGCCAGCGAAGCTGATTATTCCGCACCGCGACGGGTTCTCGTGTATATTTTCTTTCTGCCCCCTCAAGAGCAGATACGCAGCAAGAATCTTCGTTGGGTTTGACGCTGAGAAGCAATGCTTTTCCACTGTAAGAGATCACTACACTAGGCTTGCACACCGTAGGTATGAGGCTAACGACCAGGAGTTACTCCGAAAGTTTGCAAGCTAGGGGACTGGAGAGACGGTGCATCTTCCGAATAAGAAGATCACTTATGCGTTTTGAAACACAACTTCTCTACCTTACACGCCCCTGCGATTCAGAAGAAGACATATCGTAACCGCTGTCGTCTACTAGTGTAGCTGTGTTCACCCCCATTGCTAGCCTAGCGCACTTGCATGGTGGAGAAGGCTGTTGTCGCTGCATGTCAAGGTATTCGAAACCATAACTATGCGTCAGAAAAGACGTCGAAATATGCTTACCATTTGATTCCTCGCTCTCTTGCTTAGCCTATCACAGTCCCGCAATATACATCATCTACCGTTTAGCAATAGGCTTTCACTTCGGTTTTTGTTTCATAGTTCTAAGGCTTGATTTTGTTACTATCTTTACTCTGGACACCATTTCATTCTGAGTCCGCAACAATAACTCTTTCAGTTGCGATTGACCATGATTTAAACGTTATTTACCAGCAAATCGGATCCTTCGACAGGCAAATGTTACGGTGATCTCTAAGTACCTTTTCACCGTACAGTAGTCGTATATATCTAAATATGATAATAGTATTATGTCCCCCAAAGAAGCCTGTTTTAGCTCGTCTCCATTGTACAAACAACTTCCTAGCGACTAAAAGGAAGTGAGAAAATTCAGCCCCATAGCTCGTTACTTGAACTATATTAGCTTTGTTGTTAGTGTTGGATGAGGCAGTAAGCCCTTAGCTACCAAAATTATTCCCACCATCTTTGAGGGTTTGGGACTGGCCACGCAGACAAGGCTTTAAAGGGTTAACATTAAAGTGACGCTCAAACGGTAAGAAAATGGCAAAGGACCGCAAAGAACGTGGATGGTTGAATAAATACAAATAGACACGTTGACTTGTTTTGCCTCTACCCATTGAACACCAAAAAAAAAAGGACGTTGTAGAAGCATGCCCCATTTGTATTTTATAATGGTATTTCGCACTAACTTATTTTTTATTTCTGATTATTCACTGCACGAAACTTTGTTTCTGATGTAAAGAAAACTGCTGCGCTGTTCATGTTATGCGCATTGGGCACGTTACCGCTATATTCGTGGGCGGATGTTGAGAAAGGGAGTTACAAATTCGGCTTACTCACAATTTCACCAGCGCTGCGACTAGGAACAAGAACAGAGAAGGAAGACAAGGACAAGCGCTACTAACAAGTTAGTAGCGCTTGTCCTTGTCTTCCTTCTCTGTTCTTGTTCCTAGTCGCAGCGCTGGTGAAATTGTGAATATGTACCAACTAGCTCAAACCACCATATTGCTAAAATTCGGCTTAGTACGGGTGGCACGATGACAATAAAAGGAAACAAAATCGAAGTACTTGTGCTTCTCATTTCGCTTATCCGAGAAACTATCGAAGTGTTAACAGCCTGTTTGGAGGGCTACTTTTTAGCAATTTACAGTATACAAAAACGATGCTATTGAAATTAATAGTTTTCAAAATGATGATGATGGGCGACGTAGATAATTTGGCTTGTTATCGCTTAGCTGCACGAAACGCCGGGGAGCAACAACTGGCGCGGGTGGCTATACAATGGAGTGCAATGAAGCATATGCCCTGAGTGCACAGTTTGTGTGTCTAAGGCTTGACTTTAGGCGGCGAGCATCGCGTCGTTGCTGCACTAGCTCATCTAGTGTATTCATCTGCGTATGCTCTTGGAGCGCCACGATCGGGGCAATGCGGGGAAGGCTAGTGATGACCCTCATTGCCTCTCGATTAACAGCACCTAGACGATCCCATTAAGCCCTGATCAAATGCTGTGGACGGCCCAGGGCGGAAACGCATGTAATTGGGCTTGGTAAACGAGGCGCGGTTGCACAACCGCCCGCACCAACTGTCGCGCAACATGAGAGCGGGATCCTCCTGTTTTAGGAGCAATGCCTCTAATCAGACCCAACGCCTGAATTGCTTGCTTTTTAGCCCGAGAAATTCAAGCAGTACTTTTTCTTGCCTCGTGTATTCTCAAGCACAATATTTTTACAGTCCAACTTTCTTTAATTGGAATTCCGTATAGATGGAGACGAATTGGTGTTGCAGCTAGTTTACGACGCCCCCAACGGTTGGCGAATGTGGTTTTGCTCACTGAGAGCTGCAGATCAATTGAAGAAACAAAAGTCGAAATAATATCTATGGCTTATTGCAGGCCTGCTGCTTGAGTCATCAGGTCGTTGTGAGTGCTCCACACCGTTAAGTCATGAGCATACCATAAGAACTTAATCTCATAGACATCATATAAGCGTCAAACAAGGGGGGTGAAAGCAATATTAAATAAGGTTGGCGATAGCACCTATCACTGGGGAACGCGGCGGAGAGGCACAAATGATCCGACAGCCTCACCACTTAGGCGTATGGCAAAGTGTCGGCCTTCACGGAAGGATTTAACAAAATTGCGCATTCTATCGGGGAAATGCAGCATGTCAAGCGATTCCAGAATGGCAGCATGACGGATATTATCGTTCGCCTTTTCAACGTCCTTGGCCAGTACAGTACGTACATGGTGGCTGCGAGTTGAGGCCAGAACTTCTGACGCCAAGGTAGCCAGTCCATCTTCCTTTTATCTCAATAATTTTTTGTCTCACTCTCCGTTCTCCTCACTTCTGCACTGGTTTACTTCATTTTTATTAATTATAAAAAAGGCCACCATATAGCGTTTCAGTGGATTCTGCGACACTGAAGAAAAGCGTGCCATCAGCAATGCCCCCACAACAGTTCCGCTGTTTTCAGACTGGCCGACGCCGGCCTTCTTTCTGGTTTCAGAAGGAGTGGGACAGCCAGGCACAGGAGTCAACTAGAGACTCGACATATAAAGTTTTTAAGATGGATACATGGCTTTTTCTGGTATTCATTAAAATATGCTGTTGGGCTAGTTGGCACACTGCATTAAGAAATTAAACTGGCCAAAAAGACATACACGAAAACTGAGAAGGAGAAGATAGGGAAGAGGCCCATTCTTCTCCGTTTTCCTGTGTGCGCCTCTCTTGGCAGATTTCTTATCTTTCTGATATATTGATGTTTGTCTAGCAGCAAAATACGTATTCATTGCTGAGAAAGTTGCCACCATTCGATCGAAATTTGCTAGATATGCACCGTGATGGACTGGTTGCTGCTGTTTTCAAGTAAATGGAGCTGTAGCCAGGCCTCCGGAATCTACGGTATTTTGGGTGTCGATGAATACAAGTTACTCTCAAAATTGGCCGGTGATAGTGACACCGGTATTTCGTATTTTAGCCTCTTTTCCGTTTTCATTGAAACTGGCGTCTTTGTTAGTGTGCCAAATCGATCGATACAGGCCATTCAGTTTGTCTTCCTTGTCTCTTTAAGAGCTGTCACAGCCGCAATTCGTTGCGCAGCATTAATCATGAGTGTCTGTTTTCATCAACAACCTACGTCTGTTTCTTTAGAACGACTGCGTACTGATCCTCAGCACACATTTCTTCACAGCGTAATCTTTAGTATAAAAGGCGCACGATTCGACAAAGGTTTTTAGAATCATAGCGTTTTACGGGTAAAGTTTTGATCAGCAAACACTCTCTCCATTAGTACCAAATGTTGGTAGCACTGAATGGTGAGTGCAGTAGCAATTGCACACTGGCGGAAGTGAAGAATCAGAAACCGATGCGGCACCAGTTAGAAAAAACTTGTATGACTGCAGCAACAATTTGCCTCTCTGCTTTGAAAAACAGTACAGCAGACTCGCGTATGCCTCGATGAGTTTTCATTTTTATCATCCGCCTGACTACGCCCACTGCAGGACAAAGGCTTCTCCGGTTAACCCTTTTCGGTACCAGCTGCGGCACCCTATCCCCGCAATCTTCTTATCATCCACCCAAATTTCCGCTGACCCCTGCTATGCTTGCCTTCTCTTGAAATCCAGTGCATTAGTCATAAGGACCATCAGTTATGTCGACTACGCATTATATACCCTGCCCAAGCTCATTTCTTCCTCTTGGTCTTGGCTGGAATGTCATTAAATCATACTTCATCCCTCGTCCACTCCGCCCTATTCCACTCACTTAAAAATGCAGCTATCATTTTTCTTTCCACAGCTCGCTGCGTTGTCATTAAGCTGGACCCTTTTCGTAAGCCTCCACAATTCTGCCCCATAGGTACTGGTGAGATAGAGCTGTTCTATGCTTTTCTCTTGAGGGATATTGGTAAACCGCCATTCATGAACCGATAGGACCTGCGAAATGCTTTCCATTCTAATCTTATCCTTCTAGGTATTTCGCTCTCGTGATTCGGATCTGCGGCCGCTACTTGCCCTACATAGACGTATTCCCTTACCACTCCCGGCATCTCGCTACAAGTTGTAAACTACTGTTGCCTTCAGGGCCTGTTGAACATTACTTTGTTTTTCTGCATAATGATTTTTGGACCCACAGTATGCTCCACCTGTTTAACTCATTGACCATGTTTTGCAGTTTTCCAATGGCAACCTGTCCGAAGCCAAATTCTAGCAGCCTCCACTGCGTCACAGGTATGTCCGGGGAGTTTGTGTAAGTAGACAATGCCTGTATCGAGGCTAGGAAAACTAAGAAAAGCGACATTTACCGTACCTCCGGAGTTGATGGTGTGTCTGTTTTCATATAAACCAAGCATCACACATCGATAATCATCGTGCACTAATCACTAGATCACCTTTAAAGCCTCTTACTTGATTCACCTGACACCCGTACGTCTATTATCCATTTTATTCTCGCACTTTACCTAGGCACAACGATGACTTGATAAACGTTTTAATGTTCGCTAATCATGCCTTTTCAATATTTCTCTTTCTGAGACCTGGCTGTCTCCCGATGTTGATAGGCTATTTTCTTTACGTGGCTATCAGAAATGGATGCTATTATATGTCAACTTATTTACATTGTGGATCTGCAATCGTTATTTCTAACGCTACATCATGCAAACGCGATATCACATTTCAAACAAAAAAAGTGCGAATCAGTCTAGTTCGAATTTGAAAAATCCATTTTGCTTCAAACAGAAAAACTATAATTCGTAGTATCTATCGCTCACCTTCCACATCATACATTTAGTTTTTTCATGAACTAGAAGTCATCTTCTAAATTTTTAATCGTGAAAATAAGAACATCGTCGTCTTAGATGACATTAATACTTACATAACAGACATTTATGATAGCATTTGTTCGTTACGCACTAACTGCTTGCTCGGCTAGAGATTGGAGTCACTATTAGTGTCACCTTCAGGCATTGTTCATCATGGCTCTAGCACCCTCATCGATCATGTATTATCTAATTTTATTTCGCCTCTCATCGCAGGAGTCATCATTTTTGATATCACGGACCATTACCCCATTTTTTTATTAATAGAACGCCCTAACAATGCGATCCCCTGAAAAAGCTACGAGCAATCACTTGCTAACTAAACACGCGCGCAACCTGTACACATTTATTAGTGTGTAAATAGTTTGTGTATATTACCTGTCCCCCTATCCTCTCTTCCTGTCCCCTCACCTCTTTCATTTCATTTCTCCATTCTGCCTGCTGTCCGTTATTGCCGCTGCCCCAACTCAGGTGCATCAGTATAGATGTCAGATGCCGGTGCTAGCAAAAAAGTTTTCCTTCCTTTTTATTATTTTTTAATAAATCACTGCCACTACTGAAAGAATCCGGTTTGTTTAGATAGTAACTCAGACTAGCTGGGATAGTAATATACAAGAAACATACGCCAATATTGTGTTCAGTATATCTTCTGCGAAGCTCAAAAAAATGTTTAGCTCATGCACATCAGCAAGTCCAATAACTCATTGGTATTCAATTCCCTGAAACGCATGGATCCCCAAAATCCATCTAAAGTACATAAATAAAAGATAACCTACCAAAAAGATTAGAAGAGAGCCATTTAACGTTCACCTAAAACAGCGCTTTTAAAATTATTCAGATATTCTCTCCGCAGAATTTAAACTCTAAAAAAAGAGTACTACCAAAATTAAATATATAGAAATAGAAATGATACTCGCAAGAATTGGGTAACAATTAAGGATTTCTATAATCTAGGCGAAATCAAAACAAAGATATCTAAAGCTTCTGATGGCGAGAGTTCTTTAACTAATCAAACCGACATTGCTAATGCATTTATTTCTTTTTTTCTCACACTGCGGCTCCTTGCCTCCAAGTAGTTTCTGAGGCTCTCGACGATGCCCTTATTCTTTTCCTTACGCCTTTTTTTTCCAAAGTCTTGCAGGTAATTTCTAGTCGAAAATATAGCGCTCCTGGGATCGATGAAATTCCTTTTTCTAAAATAAAGCTGGTTGGTCGGGAGCTGTCCAATGTTCTTAGTCACAATTATAATTTAGTATTTAATACTGGTGTTTTTCCCACTGAACGTTACATGGGCAAGGTGATATCAATCTTCAACAAAGGCGACAAAGTACCTAACGAACTACCGTCCAATAGTTATAATACTAGTAGCTAGTATTATAACTATTGAAAAGCTAGTAGTTAATCGTATAATGAACTACCTCCTTAAAATCAAACTGTTAGCAGATCAGCTATTTATATTCCGCCCTAATTAATCCAGAGCTATCGTGAGTCGAGTTCGCAGACAGAATTTCAAGATACATAGATAATGGGATTTTTGCCTGTGCTGTTTTCTTAGATTCCATTAAAGCATTCGAAACCACGCTTTATTTTACACTAAATTAGAATCCCTCAGCATTTATGGATATTCGTTAGTTTTTTACGCAGTTAACCCACTAACCGTATACAGTTTGTCCGGTTACAAGAAACGCTTTCTTACCTTTTAGCTATAAGTTTAGGAGTGCCCCAATGTTCCTATTTACGTCCACTTATTTTTCTCATTTACATCCAATTTCTATTTACAACTTTGTCCCTGCCTAACACAAGATGTATACTTTACACTTATTGTATGATAATATTCACTCAGGATAGCAATTTCACACGTCTAATAAACAAATTAAGCACGTATTTACACAATATTGTTTTATGGCGTGAGAATAATTTGCTACAACTTAACCCAACAAAACCACGTTGACAATATTGCGCTCTACCTAAAAGCGATTATCACGAGCTCGCACATTTCTCTAAGACATCATTTTATTCCTGCCGTCGAAATCCCTTACATTTCTCGACATCACGCTGGACTGTCATATAAAATTCAATCTACACACCAAATCTATAGGTAAAAAAATTTCGTTTGAAATAAGGGTGCGATGCGATGTCAGTGCACGTTAAAGATCCCCAGGTGGTCGAAATTATTCCGAAGCCCTCCACTACGGCACCTATTTCTTCCTTTTTCTTTCACTCCCTCTTTTGTCCGTTCCCGTACGGTGCGGTTCAGGTGTCCAGCGCTATATGAGACAGACACTGGGCCATTTCCATTCCACAAAAAAACAATTATAGTTTATAAGGGTGTTAATAAAACTAGACTTTTTTTAATGCCATGTGCTCTTATCCCTATTTTTTGTGTTCATTAGCAGCCACATTTATATATTACATATCATCGTGGGCAATACCTACACCCCATTTGTCAAGTACAGTTTATTCATCATGTTTGAAATCAAGCGCTTTGAAATGTACCTTTCAGCCCTTACATAATCTCTGCTTCACCTCTTTATTCTCACCTAAATATTCCGCCGTTAAAAAGCCTCCTTAATGTTATGCTACGGCTCCTAATTTCTGCACTCTCAAGGATAATCATAACCTTTTCTATTTCTCTGCATCTTTTCCTCGCTAATAGTAACACTTGATTTTCTGAACAAAACGATATGCAACCACAAAAAGGGAAACGAAGTTATGGAACACGAACTTCCTTTTTTTCTGCCATAAAAACCTAGAATCCTGTACCACTAGCAATCACACCAGCACGTTCGCTATCTCATATAGACTCATTCAGCTTCCGCCATAATCTCAATTTCTGTTTCCCACTCCAACAGCAAACAGTCAAATTGTTCCTCACCTTGAATATTTTGACTTCTCTCTGCTTCTGTTTGTACAATCTCTCCATGCATTCATTGTCCATGGGTATCTGATGCCTTTTTGTGTTTTCTCTCATGCAATTGCTGAAGAAGACGAAGTGGCTCCAGAGCAGAACGCCGTCCCTTCGCCTCTTCAGTTTTTTCCTGTTTAACGACATTATAATGGAACTACTGTTTCTTTTTTGGTGACGGTGAATGAAGTGGATGCTGTTGATGTTCAGTCCGGTCGGTCACCCGCTGCCGCCCAGAGGAAACATCTTGGCCTCCCGAATGAAGCAAGCAGCCAGGCCACAGTGGTGTACTCGGCCACTAGTGATGGCTCTTCAGCTGACGACGGTTTCATCAAAGTCGTAAGCATGAAGGCCAAACGTAGACTCAAAAAAAAACGGCCGTGGCTTAGCTTGGTTAAGCCTGGTGATTGCGAAGCAATTTTCTTCGAACGCTCTTCTCTGCTGGGGTGTTTCTTCTGCACGCTGTTTTCTTCGCTTTTCGTTTTCCTTCTCTCGAAACGCACGTTCCTTCTCGAGCCGCTGTTGCCGCTGTTCCGGGGTTTCTTGGACACGCCTCTGCCGTTTAGTCGCGTTCCAGCGTTCTGAACTAGTAGAAGGAGACTCACTGTCGGGCAAACTCATAATTTCTTCCTTTGATTCTGCTGTTTCTACACAGGAGGTTGCACGTTGTCGCCGAGCTGCATACTGGGCACGCCGCTTAGAAAGTCGTTCTTCTTCCGTCTCCGTAGCTCGCTGATGCTTCCTCTTTGCATTCTGCCGAGCTGCCTTGTTTGTAGACACCATCGTAACATCTGGCTATATGACTGCCTTTGCGAGAGGAGCGGAGCTGTTTTATACAGCTGGTGTGACGTCACTCTGACCATAGCGCCCCTGGCGAGAGGAGCGGGAGTTAGGCCGCCGTTGGTGGCTACCGCCTCGCCTCGCGACGGCGTGAGATGGGGCCCCGTTTTTACACAGCTGGTGTTACGTCACACCGACCGTAGCGCCCCTGGTGAGAGAAGCGGGAGTTAGGCCGCCGTTGGTGGCTACCGCCTCGCCTCGCGACGGCGTGAGATGAGGCCCCGTTTTTATGCAGCTGGTGTGACGTCACTCTAGGTCACGTGGTGTGACGTCACGCAGCGAGGTCACGCTAAAGGTCAAGGGTGCCTACCACCGCCTCGCCACGGAACGGGCTGAAGTGCGACCTAAAGTAGTATTGCTGCGCAATAAAACGTGAGGACTCGCCGTCGTCAAGTACCTCCACGATTTCTATGGAGCGAGGATCATCGGCACATACTGTCCTATTTGTGCCAGAGAAAACCACCGACAATCTCAACCATATCAATAGGCAAGCCACGACTGCGTTCCGGGAGGCTCGCGTCCCGGGAGCAATTAAAGATGTGAGGGTGAATCTTATTAGGAATGTCGTCGCCATTGACGTCATGGACCAGAACGCGCTTGAGAGTTTCAGCAACATCAGAACATTCGGCGGCATCAGCGCTCGTTCACATCTCCTTCTAGGCAGTGGCACTACGGTAAGCGCCATTTAAGACGACGACGTAGCCACGCGAGACTCTGATCTGCCCAGCTTGGTTCAACCAGCTACCAAAGGTGTAGCCGTTCTGCAAGCTCAGCGCCTTGGGAAGACAATGTGCATCAAATTGACCTTCCAAGGGGACTGCATTCCAACGTACGTGAAGGTAGGGCACTTTCGGCATGTAGTTAGGGCTTTCGTCCCGAAGTCTCTCCAGTGCCGGAGATGCATGAAGATAGCACATGCGAGTAGTGTGTGCAATTTCCGCATCGTGTGCCCACGGTGTACTCAGCCATACAGCGGCAATTCTTGCGGGCAACAGTCCTTACGTGTGCCATTTGCCGCGGCCCTCATGAAGCTGCCTCAAAGGATTGTAATCGCCTGAAAAGGGAAAGGGCGATACTCAAACAAACGGCAAGAGACAATTACACACACAGAGAACCTGCCGCTAATGTGCGACGGCGTCGTCGCCCTCGTCACAGACATTTTAAAAGAGCAGCTAGCATCGGAAAGGATCGTCCAAGAATTTCCGCAACTTGTCCTCCCCTCCGCATAATACTTTAAGTATTTGGAGCAATATGAACGGCGAGGCACAGACTGTTGTCACAGACAGGTCTTGGCCATTTCTGCCTGAACTACACACACCCGCTGTGACCAGAAGGTATTGCGTGCTCAGAGTCGCGAGCCCATTGCTAATCAAGCACAAGTCACAACTCCCGTCCAAGATCGGGACCGCCAAATGACTTGGCCATCGCTCCCGAATCACCCGGCAGCAAAACAAGCACCGCGCACGCAGTGTGTTGAGCCTACTGCTGGTCCGGTAGTAGGTCAGAAATCAGACCAAGTCGCAGACGAGCAAGTGATTGCAATGCTAAAGCCAATCGTGAATGCCATGCGTGTGCTGCTTTCCAGCATGCACATCCCAGCTGCACAGATTTCACTGCAGATCCTGGATTCGTTGAATCCATTGCTTGCAGCTGTCCAAAAGCTAGCACAATGCATCCTCTAGCCTCATACTTCCGAGAGTAAGTCCGATGCTTACGTTGTCATCAACATTATCAGCCTCAACGACAAGCAGCCTTTCTTGACAATGAAACGTCTGCGCTACCTCGTGATGGAGGGCCCTTGATAGTTTACACTCAGGTGACAGCAGTGAGCAGCCCTCAAGGTGTGCAGGCTGCAGCTGCGGCGGCCTCTAAATTACTGTACTTGTCTCATTGCCTGTCGTGCTTGATACGGACCGCATTTTTTAATTTCTTATTATTTTTACACCCCCTCATCTCTCTCCCCCAGTGCAGGGTAGCCAACCGGAACATTCTACTCGCTAACCACCCTGCCTTTCCTCTACCACTTATCTCAATCTCTATCTCATGATCTTAAGCTTTACGGTTCTATGACTGTTTTTTTTTTGAAAAATTATTCCTGGGTCGATTTTGACGCTAGCCTCCCATAAACTCAACCGAAAGCAAGAAGTTATGTCCGCCATATATTTTATAAAGACAGCCTAAGGACGTCTGGGTGTTGGCTGTTTTATGACCATCGGCACAACATCCAACCTTTTGACTGCTTGGAGCCTTCGGATTAGCAGAGGCGTGTAAAATAGCGGGGTAATACGTCGAAACGCATTACTGCGCATCAGTTTTCTTTGCCCGAGTGGGTGTAAGTCTCTTCGGTAGCCAGCTAGTTATGGCATGTATGTCAAGGAATACTGACCACCCTTTTTTGGTTAAAGCCAAATTTTAACACTGAATTCAGTGAATTTTTTTTGCTTAAAGCAAAAAGTCCAACCTCTACTTATTTAATTTATTTTCCATGCAGTTTCGGTTTCAGCAGCGACATTACAAGCAAGCATATGATCACGCGAGGCATACAAAATGTGAAATATAATCATTTGCGGCCATACCGGCTTCGGAAACCGTTTAGTGCAAGAGCGTGAAATAATTAAAACAATAAAGCAATGGTTATTTTGCAGTTTTTGTATGCCTTACGTGATCTCGCACCCACTTGTGATGTTGCGACTATTATCTGGCAACTGGAACTATAGTGGAAGAAGTTAAATTCTTTATTGAGTACTGAACTGCACGCGATGATCAGTGTTTACTAATGTATAGTGTATCATTCCAGGGCAAAAACACACATAGAAATATTTGTTGCCTCTACGCTATTAACACATCTCACTGCACTAGACGGTGACTGGTCTTAAGTACGTTGTGTTATTCCCCTTGTCCCTTCTTTCATGACTGGCAAAAAAATGCATTTCAAGACTGCTGACAAATATATCAAGAATGGCTGAAGATCATGTAAGGCGGCCAAGTTAACCTCCTTTGTACCTACATTTGTAACTTTGGTCTCAGGACCAGTAACAATAAAGTGCATAAACCAATTTTAGTTCATTAAGGCTTCTGGTTCCTGACCCCTTCAATGTTTATTGATCCAAAGAGATTACAGTGAATATGGGATCTTCACAGCACATTTTCTTTTCCCTCCACAAAAATACGGCATATGGTTTCATAAATTAAGCATAACAACATTTGCAAGTGTCGTTGGCAAATGTGCCATGACATTGCAAGAGACAGAGACACCGACAGAGATGACGAGCATGCAGGAAGTGTAGAAGTCGAGTTCTTTTGTGGGATGATTGTTCACAAAGAAATAAAAACATCTGTATTCTAAACCAGGTGACAGGCACGCATCTTCGTGAGAAGACATAAATGGTGCATAACTGGCCACTCATGATCGCAAATCTCCGCGAACCATACGGCATTGTTTAACAACCATACGCCAGACAACTCTTGCAACGTGGCGAAAAAAACTGGATAAAGCTGTCCACTGGTGGCGGTAAACAACACTGTTAAAATATAAATGTGGCAGAACCCGTATCAATACCATGGCTATGCTGGAATAGAATACATTAGCTGAAAACGGACACTGGAAAATAACTGTTCATGAGCGAAGTTCTACGACACGTGGATACGTGCTCTTTACATCGAGTAGTAATACTGGCACCGTCCGATAATTAGACTTAGCCTTGTCTAAAACCACATATTTAGTATGACACTTGCGAAAGCTTACCAAAAACAAGCTGTGTGCGCCAGCATTATTCATTTTATTTATTCATTTACCGTCAGGGCCTGAAGGCATTACGAGGAGAGGGGGACAACATACACTAAATACCATTAGGTGCAGCAAAAGAAAAAAGGCGGTGTGAGGTGGCAAAAAAGGAAACAGCAAGAACAATTGTGGCAGAAAGATAATTGTTGCGGAAAATAAGACAGTGAAATCAAATTCAAAGAATATAGACAAATTTCTACTGACACGCCTAATGCAGCAGTATTAAAGTCAATAATGTCAACAACATGGCGGGGAGTTGGTTCAAACTTGCGGAGATACTGGGAACAAATGATTAAAAAAATTTGTACAACTTTAAGGAACACCTATTTTGTGGAGATGATCGCTGCTGTCTGAAACGTGTAGGGGTAGTTTGCAGCCAGCTCTCAGGATGGTTTACGACTTACGGGGGTTCAACGCTCCAAAGCGAACCAGGCTATGAGGGACGCTGTGGTGTAGGGCTCCGGAAATTTTGGTCACCTGGGGTTCTTAACATACAGTGATATCACACAGTACACGTGCCTCCAGAGTTTTTTAGTTTTTTTATTTGGTTTTGGGGGAAGAGAAATGGCGCAGTATCTGTATCATATCGTTGGACACCTGAACCGTGCCGTAAGGAAAAAGATGAAGGCGGTAGTGAAAGAAGAAAGCAAGCGAGAGGCGCCGTGTGGAGGGCTCCGGAATAATTTCGACCACCTGGGTATTTTTAACGTGCACTGACATCGCACAGCACATGAGCGCCTTAGCGTTTTTCCTCCATAAAAACGCAGCCGCGGTCGGGTTCGAACCCGGGAACTCCAGATCAGGAGTCTAGCGCCCTAACCACTGAGCCACCGCAGCTGGTCCAGAGTTTCTCCTCTATCGAAATTCGCCCGCCACAGCCAAGATCAATCCAGCGTATTTCGGTTCAGCAACCGAGTGCCCTATCCACTGAGCCACCGCAGCGGCCCCTCTTAAGGAGAGGATTGGTATAGTAGATCTTGTGAAACAGATATAAGCGAAGGAAGGAAGGAAAACGTTTATTGAGCTCTAGAGAGTAAGAGAAATTTGGCAGAGTCAGGTGTGTCGTCCGCCTTCTTAGCAATGGTCGCCTGCCCCTAGTCCAGGGCTCCGCTGGATGCCACTGCCAGCTGTGCTCGCCAGATTAGTCCAAGTTGGACGTCCTGACGGTCGCTCGAGAGTATTCCTTCTTATTGCTCCGCACTCGGGTTTGGTATTTTTAGTGCCACATCTATTTTCTGGCCGGCCCACGTTATGTGATAGAGCGTGGGTGTTTCATGGCACCATGGGCATTTGTCTGTATATTGTGTGGGTTGTATTTTGTTGAGTGTATTTAGATTCGGGTATGAGCCCGTCTGTAGCAGCCTCCAGGCGACGGCGTCTTACCTAGAGTGAGATTTAGGTGGTGGAGGGTACCGTTTCCTGCAGCCCTTGTAGTGATTTAAGATTGCCGAGTAATCTCTAGGGACAAGTTCGGCTTCCTCGAGGTCGCTTGTGGAGGGAGCTCGGTAGAAAATGTACCCTCAAGCTACCCTGTCGACCGCTTGGTTGCCTTCCACTCCCGCGTGTCCCAGCGTCCATACTATCGTATGTTTTATTGGTTCTTCTTCTGTGCTTTGTGGGGGTCGGTCCCCAGAGCGGAGTATGCGGAGCGCTCTGTGACCTATTTTTTCTAACATGAAGTTTCGGCATGCCGTTTGAGAGTCGGTTAGTATTGTTACGGATCGCTTAGTCCGGTAGCCCTCCGCTGCCGCTAGAGCGACGGCCACTTCTTCAGACTCGACTACCGTGCAGTCCCGTAGCGACGCGCTGATGATTTCCCGCATGTCCGAGTTAATCACAGCCGCTACCGCTTTGGGGTTGTTTTGTCCCGTCCTTCTGGGATATGTGGCTGCGTCCACATACACCGTTGTTGTCTGGCGGGCTAGTGATTTTTGGATGTACTCGGCTCTCGCCTTTCTGCGTTCTTCGTGTAGGTTGGGGTCCATGTTCTTGGGGATGGGGGTCACTCTAATTGTGCCCCGTATGCCGTCCGGGATAGTCGCGGTTCGCTTGATTGCTTGTATTTGTTCATTGCATCCCAACTTCTGCAGAAGCTTCCTGCCAGACGGCGTCCGCTGTAGTCTCTGCAACTGGGCGACGTGTTGTGCCTCTCTCAGTTCTTCAAAGTTGTTATGAAGTCCTAATGCTAAAAGCTTCTCTGTGGATGTGCATTGCGGTAGATGGAGTGCTATTTTGTATGCTTTGCGTATAATCCCATCAATCTATTGGATTTCGCTTTTGATTTGGTTGTAGTATGGAAGACTGTAGGTGACTCGGCTGATCACCAGGCTCTTGACCAGCTTTAGCGTCTCTTCTTCTCGCATGCCCGAGCGTTTATGGGAGACATTCTTCAGTGGTATGAAAGCAGTGGCAATAACAAGGTAGACTTTATAGTCATATAACTGCAGCTGTAGTGATAACTTAAAAGCATGAATTGCAACACTTGGTTTTGCACAAATTTAAAAGATAGTGATCTGCCACAGACTGAACGTGTATATTAAAAGTTAGATCGGACAAATGTATTTTAAAGAAGCAATTTTACTAACTAGAGGAAAGGCAACTTTTCCGATGTAGATACCCTAGCGTACGGTTATCATTATTAGCAGGAAATCTAAAATGCAATTTCTCAGAGAATTGAGAAGTTGTGTGCACACTGAGGTATTTGTACAAGGACAGTTTCCAGGGGTGGCTGTTACGATGCGACGTTGCGAAACATGTGTGTTCACACTTACTCATGCTAAGTTCCATGTGTTAAGCATTTAAAAACTTGGTTAATACTTGATTCAAAAACAGAAGCGTAAGAGTCGCTGTTAATTTAACTGTAAATATTGCAGTAAACGGCAAAAGCACAGAGAAGCAACACTATTAGCAAAGTCATTTACATAAATGATAAAAATCAGGGCTCAGAAACTGAATCCTGGGGAGTGCCTGAGCCTACAGGAGAGGAACAGGAGGTAGTTTGATCTGCAGTCACAAATTGAGAACGATTGGTGAGGAAACACTGTAGCCATGAAATACCTTTAGTGTCGAGATTGAGATTACTAAAATTGAAACGAAGTAATTGTTGTGAAACTTTGCCAAAGGCTTTTGAGAGCTCGAGAAATATGTAGTCTGCCACAGCACCCTGTCCAAGATAAAATGCCCATCGTGTGTAGCACAAAGAAGCTGTGTTTTACATGAAAATATTTTATGAAACCCTTGCTGGCAATAAATGAGAAAGGAATTTGACTCTAGAAAGCTTGCAAGGTAGAGAGTAGATGATCCCATAGGGGATGCTAGTATATGAAATGAGTGAGCAGTTATTAGAAGAATGTCTCCAGACTTGTGCTAGGAAGCCACCCTGCCCACCTTCCACTCATTGAGGAAACTTCCATTCTCAAAAGATTCCTCAAAAAGTTGAGAAAAGAATGAAAGTTCTATAAGCTTTCATATTTTTAGAAGTTTAAAGTTGATGTCCACTCCGAATGGAGGTGACATCTCAATTTTTCTGACCCCAGCAGGATCTATAATAATGGGGTCTATACGAAATTACAGGGTGGATAACAATGATGTGTGGTATATAAATTGTTCATAAACCCAGACTTCAACATAGTTAAGAACACTCGCATACATTTAATTGCTGATTACCTGGGAAACTGACGTTTTATTTGTTTGCAGAGTTATTGCTTTCGTTAACACTGGTCTGAAATTGTTCGTTATTAATTAGCGTCTTTTGAAAAGTGTGATTGGAAAACAACTTGTTAGATTTGTTTAGAGCGGTATTATATTAATAAGCAGAGGAGCGAGGTATCACACTGGTGTACAGAATTAAACATCTTGGTCGACTGAAGCACATTTTTTGTCCTGTTTTTTTTTTTGGCGATAAGTAAATATGCTCTCATATTTTGCACACTGCTGCAAAGTTTAGCATGCCAGACAGTACATAAAACAGCAATGAGGCATTCAAAAGCCTCTTCTAAACTGCATCCTCTCCTAGCAGCAATTAATACCTTCTGAACAATAAAAGCCAACATGCAAAAGGTAGAAATTTATTTTGTACACTCAAAAATAACGGTACTTTTACTGACTTCATACACACTGCTGTACGAGTTCAATTCATTGCATGAATCCTGAAGGTTCCTTATAGATTTAAATGACTATATTCTGAACAATACCAAAATGCAAGAGTGATCTCCTTAAAAGATGCCAGAACAAAATAAATACAGCCCTTTCTGAGAAGCATGAAAGAGCATTGCATCAAAGTGCACGGAGCTGGACTGCATAAAAGCAACATGTGATGACCCGTACATGACGGTGGAGAGGACCCAGTAGAGCATATTTCTTATGACCAATCAGAGTATGCATGCATTTCTCATGTATTTTAAGAAATAAACATCAAACCATGCATCGTTTAGATTTCAAATTAATGTCATTTGAGGATGCATCTATATCGAACGGATCCTTAGCTGAAGGCTAGTTTCGGATCCAGTTCGCCTAAGTATTAAAAGTGGGGCAGAAGAGGTGCTAGCACGTACGAATACAAAAACGCAAACAAGGATAAAAAAACATTACGCATTTCATGCAATTATTTGTAAAGAAAACATTTTCACAACTATAAGGAACAATAAGACACTTTTTTAGAACATCAACAATAAGAATAAAGTACTTTGCACACGTGTTAACAAATTTGTCGAAAAACCTGTGACCACCCAAATTTGTTTTATTCCTTGCAATTTAACGCCTTGATCAAGAAACTTGTGCCAAAAATTCATGTTCGATGCTGTTGTGTTTATTTAAAAAATTTAAGTACAGAACCCTAGGCAGTATTGTTCCAAGCCTCCACTCCAGTGTTTCTGAGGCCCCACAACCCATAGCCGTTATAAGAAGGCGGAATTAAGAATTTCCACGGGGCAGGCAGCTATCAGTGGATTAGATGGACGAAGAGGCTTCCTCGATGATCTCGTACACCAACACTTTTAACAGGCAGAGGGACAAGCACTGGGAAGCCAAATGGCTATTCACAATATTCTTAAGCAATTGAATTAGGCCAAAATCATGTTGACAATCAAATGAAACTTAGTGCATTTAGACTTGAGCAAGAACAGAGGAAGACCCCACGCCATCTCTTTCACTAAGGCTGTTTCAGTGCCTTCCCTAAAAACTTAGAAAATAGGAAAAACCGCAGATTTTAATGTGGCTCTGCTCAGTTAATCGGTTTTAAAAGAATACACAAGGAAAAAATCAACTGAGAGCTTTTACAACCACTTAGTTAAATGCATTTACAAAGATCATGTTAGCGAGTATGTAACCCTATCAGCTAACAAATAATCACACATTTCATTTTTGCTCTAGAGTGCACCACTTCATCAAAGCTTCCAATTTGTGCAAAAGCTTCCGTCCTAGTCCAACCAGTATTCTACTCCAGAAAGAAAAGAAGCGGCCAGCAGATTTCAAACATACACTTTCAATTAGTCGGCAAATATTTACCATCAGTTGACCACTCATTAAATATCGCTACCGAGCAGTAAACTAACAATAAGAGCATAAAAAGGTTGCCTCCGAAGTCAGTTGGGAGTGTAAACCCCAACGTTGGTTTCGATTATCCTAGAACTACCACTGAAAGCCACGTGCATCATGTTCGCATTAAATTCAAGTCAAAGCACATCTAATATAAGCTTGGCGCAAACCAGCTCATATGCACCCACACCATACTTTTTTAGCCGCTAAGTTACGTGGAGTTCAATGTTTTGAAGGACGTCGTTCCTGCTTATTTCACATAGCGGTTTGGGGACCATACGCGACCGGCAAGTACGGTACCTTCCAGCGCATGCACCGTACTTGCCACAATCGCACTAAAGTACGTTGAGATTCGAGAAATCAATATCGACTAACTCTACCTTCCGGAAAACTGGCAAGACTGCCAGTTGTCTTGCTGCACTTATCGAAATGATGCTCATTCCAAAGGAAGGTTCGAAGACACCGCAGGGATGCCTTTCTGAACATGTCATTTTATGTTTCATTACTATTAACAGCATGCGAAAAAAGCATCGAAAGGCGCAGCGAAGCACAAAAATAACAGTAACTGGTAACAATATCAATACAATCATCATTTACACAATATTTCATTTAGCGCACCGCAGCCCCGAGTCTGCGCAAAAAAAAATGCGGGGGAGGAAAAACGCGCATGCAGCGCCACTGCTAAAATTTTGTTTCAAGCGAAACTGCGCCTTTTTAATTAAACATATATTAACAGTGCACAAGACTACAAGCGTGAAATTTAATTTTTTTAATTCCCTTTCTTGCTGAAAAAAAAAAAAACGTGCTGTGTTTCGCCAGTGTCGCCACCTGCGGTGCTGTCACTCAAGCCTTTGCAGAGGCGCGTAATTTGAACGCGCTGGTTTCAACTTGCACGCATGAGTCTCGTTGCGGGCTCATCGTCGTTCACGCAAGACGGCGTTGTTTCATAGAGATCGGTAATAGATCGAAGTAAAAAACAGCGGAAGGAGGCAAACACATAGAGGGACACAGGACGATACGCTCTGTTTTTGCGCCCTTCCGCTGTTTTCTTTTTCCTTAGTACTATGTACCAACTGCCACAGATCTCTACCTTACTGAATATTTAATAGATGTATGAAGGATAACAGTGTTCACAGACATCTTCAAACTTCTTATATGTCAGCACGTACCTCGCGATTTCCTTGGCATGCTTCCTTTTCTGCAAGCAATAACATTCCAGTAAGGAAGGGTGTCAGGTAGGCGGACTCGGTCTCTCCAATGCTATTGACCGCCAGTTTACAGGAAACATTCAGAAACCTTGAACCGCTGGGAACAAGAGTTAATAGAGAATACCTCAGTAATCTGCAATTTGCAGGTGTAATATTGCCTTGTGGAATCAATGATCAGGTGATGAATTGCAAAGCATGATCAATGACTTGGGCAGGCAAAGCAGATTGGCGGGTCTAACAATTAATCTGCAGGAAATTAAGTATTATTGAACTGTCTCGGAAGAGAACAGCAGTTTGATTTGTAGCAAGGCACTGGAAGTGGCAAGAGAATACATCTATTTAGGGCAGGTACACTGACTGCAGATCCAGAAATTGAGAGTGCAGTAACTTGAAGACTAAGTACGGGGAGAGTGTATTTTGCAGGCACTCTCAGACCATGAATGATACCTCGTCAATATTCCTCAAGATAAAAATATATATAAGCGGTGTACTTTATTGGTACTCCCTGATAGGGAAAAAACATGAAGAATAACAAAAAAGTTTCAACTTAAACTGAACACAACTCATTGAGCTACGGAAAGAAAAATGATAGGTGTCACGTTAAGAGACAGGAAAAGAGAAGAGTGGGCCAGAGAACAAACAGGGGTTTATGACACCTCAGTGAACAGTTAAGAACAAATGGCCTTAGGCAGGACATGTAATATGAATGCAAAATAGCTGTTTGTCGTTAAGAGGGCACAAACACAATGTTTTTGGGTGTCCATCTTTTTGCTTTGAAAGAAGCTTACGGGCCTAGCAATCATGAAAATGAGCTCTAAACACCAGTGCGAACGATTTTGTGCTAGCTGATTCGGTCTTGGTCGCCGCCAGCTATGGAGCGCACCTTGACCTGCCAGCCTGGGCTGCCACATTCCGGTGAAATCGACGTTGCCGGCAAGCTCTAATTGTTTCTCTGAACAACCACTGGGTTCAATGACATGACAATATTTAGAGCAGGTGCACTCTGACACACACTATTCGAGCGGATGCACCAATCAGCTGCTCATACAACACTGAAAACTGAAAATACACTGAAAATTTGTTCCACTGAATGCGTGTGACTAAATCCTGCAACAAGGCATCTCTTATGCCTACGAAACAATTCTTGTCGGTTGTATATGTTTTAAGTTTTCTGTCTGTGCCCTTTTAAGGGCAATAGACCAGATTCCAAGAGAAGGCAAGCGCAGCAGAGGGTGGCAGGAAGTCAGGTGGGCGGGTGAGATCAAGAAGTTTTCAAGGATAAGGCGGCCGCAGCTGGCACAGGACAAGGCTATTTTGAGAGACATGGGAGAGGCCTTTGTCCTGCTGTGGGCGCAGTCTGGCTGATGGTGATGGTCACCACATAGAAAGGAAAAGTGAAACCAATCGTAACATATCAACGAAATACGCAACCGTAAATCACATTGCCTATCCAAGGCATTGTGACTTACGTTCCTCTGCACAAGAAGCTGCTGATGAGCAATGCTACACTTCTTTTTTTAAGTTGTAGAAAATACGTATTCTCAACATAGCAGAAGTGGTCTGATTCAATTGTAATGTAACCGCTATATTCCCAACAACCTAAGAGATTCTCCTAGCTTCTGGACGTAAGAACCTGATGATAAGTGGACAGTGGTTATGGAAAGGAGATATCCCTCATAATGACAAAAGGTGCGAAAAAAGACGGCCATGTGAAGGACTGCTAGTCCAGTGTTTATTCCATCAGTGTCTTTTCAGTCTGTTCACAATGAAACCCTGACATGGATTCAAGTGGTAAACAGGCTTCACACTCTATATATTTCAACTGCACTTCAGTTGGCAGTGCAGATGAAATACTTTGGAGACCGAGTTTTTGATTCATCATTATCGCAATGAATAACTGCGCAAAAAGAATGGGACAATAAAGAAGAACCACACGACACAAACACCTTCTTTTTCCCGTCCTTTTTGCGCAGTTATTGTTCCTATAATGTAGTACCAAACAGCACCTCGCCGCACTCTTCTAGATTTCATCATGATTGCCTGCATTAGGTACCGTGAAGAACAAAGGGCTCTACCAGTGATATGCAATTATTCCTGCACCATGCACCCGCCGCCACCAACAATCTGAGCTTATTTTCTAACATCTGCATGTGAGATTCGGGTGTCGCCTGCCAGTTTAGCTAACTTTAAATCTAATATGTTAGCTGAATAGACTAATAGTTCTTCAATTTTTTATTATATGTTCCACCTAATCCACAATTTTTCTAATTTTTTTCTAATATTCAGTTTATCATTAACTTAATATCGTACTCTAATCCACACTGCTGTCTCCCAAGACCTTGCCTTTCTCGGTCTCTCACAGTCTGCAGCCAAATCCGAGGCCATCATTGCCCACCCTTCTCATGATGCTCAAAAGAGCCTTCCCAACCTCCGTCTTCAAAGCGCCTCTGTTCTCTGGCATAGCAAAGTCCAGTACCAAGGCCTTCTCATTGACTCCAACCTAAAATAGAAAAATACCTTCTCTTCATCTACTGCTTATTTCCGCCAAGCAACCCGTGCGCTCCAACAGCTCCTTGCACGAGGCAACGGATGCATAGCCACCTAGGCTCTCTGCATCCTTCCTTGATGACACTCGTAGATTCATCGGCAATTATCTGTCTCTCTCTCTCATCCTGATCCTCGCATAGTCTCTTCTTCTCCCACCTCGCTACAGAACGTGGTCTGACAGGATACTTGTGCTCACTCCTTATACGCCTATGCACTGGTTGTTTGGCGGCACCAACACCGCTGAATGAATATTCGGCCAGGGCTGTGCAACCAGCCCAACCAGCACAGACATTCGAACACATCTTCTTTTGAAATATAGGAGTTATTACTCACTGGTATCCGCCCCAGCACAGCCAAATGGCTACAAAGGGGTTTTATACAGCGACTCAGGAACTTCGTAGCTAAAGAAAAATTCACCCTTGTCCAGGGTTCGAACCCGGCACCACCGCTTCACCCGAGCAGTCGCTCTGCCAACTGAACAAACCGGGACGGCACGCTTATGATAGAGCAAGAGCGAATTTATAAATAACTCGAAGTGGGAACAGTGATGGTCAAACGTATATAGAAACCCCCAAAGTGGAGTAGATTTGTAAGAAGGGAGTAATTAATTACTCATCGTCATCCACCAAACCACAGCCATATGGCTGCAAAGGAAACCTCTACAGTCAATGAGTGGTTACTCCTTTATTACAGATCTACTCCACCTTGGTGGATTCCCCTAAAGATTTGACCATCACTGTTCCCACCTCTGAGTTATTGATCAATTCGCTCTTGCCCTACCATAAGCTTGCCGTCCCAGTTAGCTCAGTTGGTAGAGCGACTGCTCCTGTGAAGCAGTAGTCCCGGGTTCGAACCCCGGACCAGGACGAATCTTTCCTTAACTACGAAGTTCTTAGAAAGCTGTTTACAGCTTTCCTTTGTAGCCGTGTGGCTGCGCTTGGGTGGATGCCAATGAGTAATTACTCCCTTGTTATTATCATGTTTTCCACAAAAGAATAAGGCAGCACAAAACCGACATCCGGTTAATAAATTCAGATTCCCACCCCCTCGCCAACACTGCAAGCGCGCCGACCAACGTACAGCCTTCGAGGTGGTCAGCGTCTGGGCTGTGGAGCCAAATCTGTTCAAGAGGCGACATGTGGAGTCATGGCACATCCGGCTCACAAAGGCGGCGATGAATAGGACTCCAGGAACGCTCCCCTCTGCGTACGTTAGTGGACTGCGCCACAAGCTAACAAAGGGAGAACTAAGGCAGCAACCCGCTGCTGCTGGCACAATTTTGTCAACCCTGAAGAAAGGACCGAGTGTGCACCGAAAAATTGGGTAAAGTTGAAAATGTTTTTTTTTTTGGCGTCAGTTTTCTCTACTATCTAAGAACCCAACAAGACGGACTTCCGTCGAAGATGTTTTCGTTCAAACCTTGTGCTCGTGTCTTGTGGTGTTCTTATGTGATGTTGGCCCCTTGTCTTGATTATAGCGCCCCCCCCCCCCCAGTTTCAGCAAACCTTGAATGATTTCTTTAAAGATTTGAAAACCACTCCTTTTAGTGCCCTTCTTCCTCAATACCAGTAGCTTCCCTTCTCCAAGGTTACAGAAACCTACGTTTGGCTACGTCCACCCTCGACAAGCTGCTCTTTCCCAAATGCAGCAGGTCCTCACGCTCATCCGCCGTCTTCATCCTTTCCCCCCGCTGGAGCATCTGCATCATGCAGATGATAGTGAGTTGCGAAACCGTGGCTTCCCGAGCATCTGCAGGGACACCCCAGCAGGGGGATGATGGTGAGCTGTGCGCCACTACGCACCCGAGCACACGTTTTTAGCCATGCGTGGCAGCGTCGTGTCCAAGGAAAAGGGGATTCTGGTGGTTGAGCAGATGGCGATCGTTTAGACATTAACGGCCCCTTGGCGATGGGAATACACCACTTTGGCCTCAGCTTCACCTCCGGCCTGACCCAACCGGAGGAAATCGGCAGCCACCTTTTCTTGTCCTCCCTTCCATCTTTCACTCTTCTATCCCATTCTCACAACTCTCATGTCTCCTACTCATTTCTTGGTTTTTCCTTTTTGCCTGGCAGCGTGGGTTATCCTGTGCAGCCAACTACCCTGAGTTGCGTCATATTTGATTATAGCTGGGGTGTACAGCTGGCATGGGCATGGCTTGTTTGCAGGTTTCTATCCTGTCCCCTGTTTGGGCTCCATTTTGGGTGGCTGGCACCACAACTGAGAAAATTAATGTTTGTATGCCTTCCTATCCCAGACAGTGTATCGGCACTCCTGTGGCCGCAGGGCAGTGCGCGCACACGTGAATGAACTCTGGTGAGCCTTTCTGTATACTTCGAACAGACGGGCTTGGCGTCCCATCAGTTCCACACCAGGTAACTACCAGCACTGACCGAACGCTCTGCGTGTGCTACTTTCGGATGCTTTACAGCTGGGCGCCCCCACTCTAGTTTTTTTTTTTTTGTACAGTGCGCCGCAAGCATGCGTTTCTGCCACATTTTTCTTTTCTTTTTAGTAGTAGTACAAGACCGGGGCGAATAAATATTTATTGATTTACTGTGAGCGGTCTGCGCGCGACGGCCAAGAGAAAGAGTGTGCAAGAGTCGATTCCCCCCAAGGCAGGCAATGGTCGCGCGCGACGTTCGGCCTGGCGCAGGACAACCCGTCTGTGCCGGCGTGGAAGACATCGCGTGGGCCGCGACCGACCGTCCCCCTTCTCCCCCACCACCAAGCTGCACACTCCTGCACCGAGTACTCCTATCATATGCAGCGCAGCATCGCGCATTTATTTCCATATTACTTATTTGTGCATAGTGTATACTACCCCAATTCCTATTCTTTCTTACTATCACTCCCCCCTTTCTTTCCCTCTCCCTGTCCTCTTCCTGTCTTTCTATTACCACTAGTAGCAGCTGAGGTGCTTCAGGTTCTGATGGCTGATGCCGCGGCTAGCGACATCTTTTCCTTGTATTGTTATTTTATAAATTTATAGCCACTAACAACAACATATGACTCCCCCTTTCCAAACACTATCGCTCTCATTAAAGAGGGTGGAACGAAGTAGGTGAAAGTTTTCAGAAAATAAAGGTAACATTCCCCAAATTTCATGTAATTTAAAGCGAAGCTGAAGAAAAACAAGCAAGAACAATATCCTAATTCCTAGTCTCAAGGTGCTGGACAGAAGCTTTGGGCCTTGGCTACAAGATATCAAAAATGGCCAGCGGTGCCTTGCTGCTTCAACGGCGTGACACTGTGCAGTACTCAAAATTCTCAAACATTGTGTCCATAGCGGCATTCCTGTCTCCGTGAATCCCCATCGATATCTAAACACTCCCCGGGGTGTAATCTCGAAAATCGATTTTGTTCACCTCTCTGAAAAAGAAATGCTTGAAGGGCTTAATGACCAAGATGTAATAGATAATTACGAGATCAAGATCCGGAAGGATAACAACTAAATAGACACCAAACACCTAATCCTGACATTCAATACCTGAGTGCCTGAATGCACTGAATGGTCTTCATGAATATAAATACAGGACTATATGTATCTCATGCGTGCACATCCTTCAATTGCCAGAGGTTTAGCCATTGGGAACAGAGTTGCGGCCACAAAACTTAAACAAAATGCATTTCAAAAGGCTACCCATCTGATGAATGTGACACCGCCACGCGCTGCACAAACTGTGACAGAGACCATGCTGCATACTCCACGGCATCCTCGAAGAAAGAAAAATGATGCACTGAAAACTACTAAATGCATTTCATTCAAGGAAGCAAAAAGGTGATTTGCGCTAACAACAAACACATGATTCTTCACTGCAACAGCAAACTTTGCCGATGTGGTGCGTGGGCGCGGCGCACCACACAACGCTTCAAAATCTGGTCAGGCCGCATGCAGCGAGCCTATGGCAGTGCCATCCGAACCCTCAGATGGCGCAGCCAACACTAAGCCGCCAACCTCAACGTAGGCATTGCAGACCTCTGAGTCAGCGGGCGGCAAGGCCACTTTCTACAGGTCGAGGTTGAACACAAATGTCTGTGTGCCTTCAGCCCGATCTTTTAGCACCTTTGAAGAGGTGATGGACATGACCCAAAGCAGCTTTGTACCACCCACGTCGGATGGTAGGATTGGTCAAAGATAAGATCCTCCAAGTCACAGGACCAACAAACGCCTTTTAGGTAAGTTAAGCAACAAAAAAATAAATCTTAGCTTCACTTCCTCCTGTCGCCGTTCGCACACAAGAAACGAACCTAGTTCCCCACCGCACAAATTTGCTCAAGAAATACCAGGTTTTCCACCGCGATCGAAAGCAGGCTTTCGGGCGAAGTTGCCATTGTAGCACAAAGGGGAGCTGCAGCTCGTGATACAAAAACTAGATCAGGGGCTGTAGCAGCCACGCTGCTTACATATAAAGCCGTAACAATGTGCTCCATATACTTCGAGCCACGCCTGTAAGTAACAGGGAATTATAAAACCTCGTAGAGCGCAAGAAAGGTTAAAACTGCGCAAAAACAAGTACATAAGCAACGAGGAACAGGCAAAATACTACGGGCACAGACTGCCAACTGTTCATTCATGAAAATGCAATACAGTCCACATGAAGCGAAAACCCAAGCAAGTGACCGCCTCGTTACTCACACATGTTCAGATGAAATAGAGGTGAGAGCAGAGCTGAATAACCATGTAGTGCTTATGGATACTAAAAACCAATATAAAAAATAGAAAAACATGAACCAAAGGCACGCTGAGCTTGTTTAAATATCAAAGAAAAAATAGGTGAGCATGACTAAGATGGAAAGAAGGCAAATGTCATTCAACAATCAACCGGTGTAAGGACGGAAAGTGAGGGAATCAAAACTAGAAGGCAAGAAATAAAGTAACAGACAACTAGAGTAAAGGCGAAAATGAAGTTAATAACGTAAATTGCAAAAATCAAAAAACTGGCATGAAAAAAGCAGAATGGGCGCGAGTATAGGCTCAAAAAACCATGGTAAAAATGTTTAAAGAGGCATTGACTCGTGAACAGTTTCATCCCTGGAAGACTGAACAGTTCGAAAAAAGACAAGACTTTACGCCTTCTGAGCCACGTCGGGATATGGTGAAATGTGTGGCCCGTGTATTGTGCGATGTCAGTACCCATTAAAGAACCTCAGGTGGTTGAGATTTCCGGATTCATATTTGAACAGCGCAATAAAACAACGGACAAAACGAAGAATGGACACCACAAGCGCTGACTCGCAACTAGATTTTTATTCATGGCAAATGTCTTTTAAATATTCGGAACAACCAACACAAGAGAAGGGGAAAAAAGAAAACAAAAGAAAACACAAAACCTAATCATCATGCCCACAGCGGTGACAATCAGCAAGAGCGCAAAGCTACAAATTTTGGCCGGATAAATACATAATCTCTTTATCAGTTAGTGTACCAAAAGGGTCACTAATAAACCATCTGTTTCCAAGCAGATGTGAAAAGCCTCTAATATTTTACGCGTTAGGCTGTCATTATGTTCATATAAGATGACTGTGTTAAAAAACAGAGGGGTGCATGTACGTTTTCTTGAGTGACGGGCAAGGTTACAAGATGATCGATTATCGTGTGACCTCTGGTGCTGGCTTAGACGAGAGTTAACACAACATCCAGTCTGGCCAATATAAGTCACCCCGCAAGTGCACGGTATCCTGTACACAACACCGACATTAGAGGGCACAAAATGTCTCTTATGGTTGGCTGACAGCTTTCAGCCTTTTTCTTAGCGGTTGTTGCTTTTCCCTTCGGTTCTACCTGCCTGAACACACATCTAAGCTTTCTTGGCGTTGAAAAACCACGTCCACATCGTATGTAGCCGCCACTTTCTTTAAACCATGCCGTACAAAATGCGTGTGAGGCACCGCCACAAATTTCTTGTTTTCTTGGTATTGTTTATCCCCTCTCTTGATCTATCTTAGAAGTTTATCGCATTCACTAGAAATCACACGAGAGGGGTGACCGCTAGATTTTAATCGGACAACCTGACGCAAAACGCTTTCATTGATTCTTTCAAGACATTACTTATTCATGGAAAATTTCAAGCTAGAAAAAGCAATGCCATTTTTATCAATTTTTAATAGCCAGATTGGTAACCTATGAAAGATTTGATGGAGCGAGGAGAGTATTCCCAACACACTTGCCGCGCTTCTGAGAACCGTCTTAAATCCAGAAATTGAAGAACCTCTTCTTTAGGAATTTCAGTCGTGAAAGTTGTGCCCAGAGCGAATTCCTTGATAACCTTCAGTACATCTACCACGCTACGTGTAATGCTCCGCTTCTTAACGAAAACAACATAATCATAGATATACCAAAAAATTCTCAGAACTAACGCGTCTCATCTACTGTCTATGGATCTGTCTACCCTGGCAAAGAAGATATTCGCTAATACATGTGCTACTTTAGATCCTATGCGCACTCCATCATTCTGCACAAACGATTTTTCTTTCCATTCAATAACAGTCAAACTGAGGTAAAAGAAGAGAATCTCTAGGAAGCTCTCAAGAAACACACCACATCTAGCAATAAATTCCGTTTCATTGTCGTGATCAGCAATGCACATTTTAACAATTTTCATGAGCTCACCATCGGGTAGACAATAATAAATTTTTTGCACATCAATACTGAAAGCTTCGCACCTTCCCGGGTTTTTTGTTTTAGAAAGTCAGCTATAGCTGCGGAATTAGAGATGTGAAAAGGATACTAAACTTTCAGACGCAACAAATGCTTTTGAAGATAGCTGGCCACTAAGAACTGCCAAGCTGAGTGCTCAGACACGATAGATATAAAAAGATCATTGCCCTTATGCGTCTTCGCAGTAAAGAAAACTGAAGGTGCAATCCTTTTGCGCCCTTAACAGAAGCATCGAGACGTTGCAACTTGTATTCCCCCAAAAGACGAAAGTTACATGCATTAACTTTCTTAGCTCTAAATGTCACTAACTTGAAGTTCTCCGTTAATGCTTGACATGCTTTTTCTTCTAAAGGGCCAGCAGGAAGAACGACGAAGCACCATTCTTTATCGGCGACCATTATTCTGAGGCAACTAGACGCTACAATGTCAACGAGCTTCCTCATGCGGCAGTAATTTCCTTTTTTCTGCTTAGTTCTTTTAAAAACATCGACACAGTCTAACATGCATTGAAACTGGATTTCGTTGCCTGCCAACCGGAAAATTTTTTTTCACAAGGCAAGTTTCTTGACTGCTTTCAACCGTGGTGCATATGCAAACTTCGGTCCCAACCTGAGTGTTCCTAGGTGTCCTTCCGGCATTTTGCAGTCGCCCAGTACAACGACCTTTCCTTGCTCCGCAGCGTCCTTTATCTATCTCGGCAAGCCTGCGCGGAATGAGTTCCAGAGGAACTCTGTAATGAGTTTCATCGTCGCACACCTCTCCGAGAATCCTTGGTGCCGACCGGTCCTGCCACAAATAACCCGAAGATGGTCTTTGAAGAACCGTGCTTGACGCCACAATTCAAACTTCATGATCTTGCATACTCGCCTGGTATGCCCTCTTGACGGCTCCAAGAAACCACACACAGTTTGAACGTCAGGAGGGCAAAGGCTGTACCTGACATGCCAAGAGAGAACTCTGGTCCTGCACACACACACACACAGCGATTATGGACGCAATGATAGCAGGATTTCATTCTGGGAGGTGGTTAGAAAGATTAATGAGAGGGGAGCCCATGGTACTAGAAATTGCATTTATTGATATTTGTTTTCTTTTTTCCCCTCTCGTTTGTGTTTGTTGCTCCTTGTATTTCAGAGACCTTTGCTGTCAATAAAAATCTAGTTGCGAGTCAGCGCTTGAGGTGTTCATTCTTCGTTGTGTCCCGTTGTTTTATTTCGCTGTTCTAATGTGAATCAGTACCAACTCGCCCAGCTTGCCTTAATGCAATTTCCGGAGCCCTTCACTAAGGTGTCCCGCATAGCCTGAGTCTTTTTGGGACGTTAAACCCTGATAAATCAAAACCTTCCTGCTCTGTAGCTCCTCTACGAGAGCACCTAAAGGACAACAAACACCAAAATTTTGCTTACGTTTTCTTTCAAATGACGCTTAGACATTATTTTACATGTACTACCCTGTACCATTCACCTTTGAGCTCTGAAAAATTTATAACTGAATTTATTCTTGCTGCTGTTTCAGTTTCACCAACCGAACAATGGATGTGATGCGTAGTTGATCTATACGTAACGCGAGGCACAATAAAATTAGCAATATAATTACTGATGCGTTGTTTGCTGCCATTCCATTTATTGAGGTTGGCAGGTTTAAGTGCTGTAGTGATTTAAACCTACTTATCAGAATTTATACTGCAGTGTTTTCATGTATCATGCGGCCTAAAGGCCAACTACACTTCACAAGTAATGTACAGTTGATAAAATCGAAACCGGAACAGCACCACGCAAAAAAGTCAATTACAAATTACTAAGCAGTTGCAGGCAAAACCCATGTTGTGATCTATGTATTCTTAGATTCTTGGATGCATTCAGGTGCCATTTGGGCATCTTGTCCAAAGGCAGTAAGATGGGGGGTTTTCCTGAATTCTAGCATATCTAAACAAAAGCTATGGATGCCATCAAATCTGAGTTGCATGGTGTATCATACATGTTACAATACGACGATTTCAAGTGACCGCAAGCAGATACAGCCTATTCCATGCCAAGTTACCTTGGAAAAAGATATCTTTTATGCACTGCCACACATATAGGTGCTTTCACAGAACCATAGCTGTCATATTTGCATAAGAGGCTGAGTCTAGCTTATTTTATACGTCACACTGTATGCTTATGAATCAAGTGTACATTTGCCCGGGCCTAAATCTTGCATTCATTCTGAAATTGGCAAGAAATTACACAGTCACAATGGTGTTTCCCCAACTTCTCTCTCTGCAAATCATGTAGCGGAAGGTGCTCAGAATAATTTTCCAACAGCAAAATAGCATGAAATGCAGAGATGCTGATATGCACATTCCACAAGGATGCAAATTTTGTCGCGAACATAATTGGTGGAGGACGTGCTACTTTGCTCTCTATTCTGCGAAAGATTACTCACTGCGTTCGCTATACCAAAATAAAACCTTTGATTTCCGACGTTTTAACATGTATGCATGTGAAACTTAGAAATCTGTCCCATCCCTCGCCACTCTCATAAAAAGCTGCGTTCTGATTATACACTCCTCTGTACAATCCGCCCTACAGGTTTAATTACTAGAATTACGGGTTTCGAATGAGTTTCTTCTCACACATTCGCAATCGGCCGCCACCCAGTTCGACGTTCAACATTTTGATTACCCCTTGGGAGGGAATGTGGCCTTCACATGAGCCACGTGCTTGTGAAAATCTTCATACGTTAGCAAAGTGATTGCGGTTGAGAGGAGGGAAGGCTATGATTTGAAAGGATTCCCTTTGATAAATTTTTTTAAAGCTGTCAAAAACGATTTCCTCTCAAATGTAAGCAAACTAGTTATTAGTGAAGCAGTCCGTCAGTGTAATGTCAGCAATATGTGCATCTAGTTCTTTCAGACAATATCAGATCCTTCTCAGAAGCCGCTAGGCAGAGCAGCTAGATATAATCTACATATGTTTGAGCGAAATTTTTTATGTAAGAACTAACAAAAGAAAGCATTCTTCAGAATAATAATTTCTGCGCTTCAATCTTCCTGTCAGCGACACACGAAGCTGTGTGTCAAACAGTCAGCTGCATTCCAAGCAGCTCACTAATATATGCTCCTTGATGCTTCTTTTAGGGTAATGAAGCCGCTGAAACGCACATGTGTGCTGTAGCGTTTTTTTTATTTCCTTGTTATGGAAACCTCAAGAACTTCAGCTAAATAACGCATACGTTTGAAATGTTGCATTAAAAGCACGGTCATAGCATGTGCAAGCATACTGTTAACAAATGTGCTCCATGGAATGGAAAGTTCCCATTGTTACTGAAGGAAGCAGGCTGACGACATTAAACATTATTCACGCTTACATGAAGCAGCGTCTCTGAAGCGCTGGTACTGTAACTGCGGCAAGAAATACTTTGTCGTGCCCGCCAGGAAGCAATTTGTTTTAAGCATTCGAGGTGATTAAATTAGCAAATGTTTCCTCTCAAATGTAAGCAAACTAGTTACTAGTGAAGCATGCCGTCAGTGTAATATCAGCAATACCAGCATCTTGTTCCTTCAGAAAATATCAGATCCTTCCGAGAAGCCGCTAGGCAGAGGAGCTAAATATAATTGACTCATATTTGAGCGAAATTTCTGATGTAAGAACTAACAAAATAAAGCATTCTACAGAACAATAATTTCTGCGCTTCAATCTTCCTGTCAGCGACACACGAAGCTGGGTGTCAAACAGTGAGCTGCTTTCCAAGCTGCTCAATAATATATGTTCCTTGTTGCTTCATTAAGGGCAATCGAACCGATGAAACTGACATGTGTGCTGTAGTGTTTTTTTTATTTCCTTGTTATGGAAACCTCAAGCTCTTCCGCTAAATAACGCCTACGTTTGAACTGCTGCATTAAAAGCATGGTCATAGCGCGTGCAAACATACTGTTAACAAATGTGCTTCATGGAATGGAAAGTTCCCAACGTCACTGAAGGAAGCAGGGCGACGACATTAAAAATTATTCACTCTTACATGAAGAATCGTCTCTGAGGAGCTGGTACTGTAACTGCGGCAAGAAATACTTTATCCTGCCCGCCAGGAAGCAATTTGTTTGAAGTATTCGAACTGGTTAAAATAATAAATGTTTCCTCTCAAATTTAAGCATTGTAACAAATCTAACATGAGAATGTAACATCAGAAAGATGTTCAAAAAATGTGATGTCAGTAGGTTTACAGTTTAAATAAATAGAACCAATAATGTAAAAAAACCATCGAAATAGCGCCGACATCGATATAGTGAGAGGACAGAAAAACAGCCGTTGACGGGAAAATAGTGAACAAATAGGCAAATAAGGGACAATAAAGTTTGGAATGAATTTAGATGTGTTTGATGAGTGATAATTAATCGAATAAACGTTTGATTGACATAAATTAGTTCATTAATTATAATAAAACATCAATGGACTCAAAGAGTGGCAAACAGAAGCGGCGATTGTCGAGGAGGCGTAAATGCTTAAGCATTCCTCCAGTGCGTGTAGCTGGAGTGATCCCTAACGTACTTTTCTTCTGAGCGTCAGCTGGCAACATTTTCTGATTTCACATTGAGTCTATGATGTCGTGCCTTCGTGAAGAACCGAATCGATCCTCGAACAGATTATCAAGGTATGGAGCATAATTTTCGGGGCGATATATTTTTAACACTTCAAGTCCCATGCGCATGATTTCCGGCTTTGATGATGAAAGTGCGGCCCATGGAAACACGTGTAAACGAAACTCTAAGGGGCATTTTTCTCCTTTCTCAGGGTAGCCATAGAGGTGGCCGTTAAGAGTTGGCAAGTGCTTTGAAGAAAATTATGAGCAAATGTGCTAAATCATAAAGAAGCTCTGTTTTACAAACTCATCAGAGAGCGTCTGTTGTGAAGCCGACATACCCCCAAAAATGCGCTGTATCCGCTCGGTATTTTCCCGAATCGCGCCATAGTCTCGTGAAGCCTGAAATTTATGCCGCTCATGCTACGTTCTCTCGCGAGGCCGTTCAAACGATAACAAGGTTTACAAAGATCCCTCGAACAGCCAGGTAAAGAACAGCGCGCTCTGTGGCAGATACCCAACACCATGATTACAGAAGCACTACAAATACTGCGACACCAATGGCTTTTCGGCCGATCTATCTGTATATCCTCTCTTAATAGGTAGCGCTGGCGGCCGCTGGAGCCAGTGCCGGCCCGGAGTACTTTCTGCGGAGCCGTCTGCTACAGTGAGTCGTAGTAGTCTTTCATGTTTTACTAAAATCACAACATCGCAATGCCTATAAATATGAAATGAAATTTAAAATTTTTCTTCGAAGGACATAGCGCGCAAGGAATTTTGAGATAAAGTGGTGCAATTACTGGATGCAAATTTTGTGGCGCACATAATTGGGGGAGGACATGCTACTTTGCGCTCTATTCTGCAAAAGATAAATCATAGTATTCGCTATAACAAAATAAAATTTTTGATTTTCGACTTGTTAACTTGTGTTTATGTGAAACATAGAAATCAGTCCTAGCCCCCGCCACTCATAAAAAGCTCCGTTCTCGTTATACATTCCTCTCAACAAACCGCCCTACACGTTTAAGCACTAGAATTAGGGGTGTCGAATGATTTTATTCTAGACATGCGAAATCGGCTGCCACCAGGCTAGACGTTCCGTGCTTTATTACCCCTTGGGAGCCAATGTTGCCTTCACATGAGCTTCGTGCTTACTCATGAAAAGCTTCTTACGTTAGCAAAATGATTGAGGTTGAGAGGAAGGAAGGCTATGCCTTGCAAAGATTCCCTTCGATTATTTTTTTCAAAGCTGTGAATAAATGTTTCCTCTCAAATGTACATCCCCAGGATTCTGGTCCATGCGCCTCGAAAAACCGGTCACGCCATCTCGCGACAGCTGGCGGCGCGGCGGCGCATAACTCAAAGGCGACGAAAAATAAAAATTGATATTTCGTCGCGCATAACAGTTAGAAATTAGCTCTCTCGCCTAGATGTTAAATGCATCTTAAAGTTTCATTTAGTCGAGTTTCATCGATGTAGCTTACATATTGCGTTTGCCATGAGCAATGATCTATGACAGCATGGAGCCTATGGCGAGGTCCTGAAAAAACCCCCACTTGACTTCAATTTATCGCTCACTACAGCCCTATTTTAAAATATATCGACAAGCTCTAGCAGGTACACGTAGGGTAATGTCCTACCTTTAAGGAAGTATAAGGTATTTTACATTTCAATGGCGTAAAAGTCTTCCTGCGCTATTTCACTATTGATCATGCATCATCAGCTTTTCATGAAACGTGTGGCGCCCTCTCTCGGTGCGTTGGAAAGGCACACGTCCCTGCTCGCGGCCGGGCTCGATTCGCGGAGGCGGCTCGATTCCGGCCGTGCCCTGTTACAGTGTCCCTGCTTTGGTAGGTTGCTTTGGGAGGTTGAGCCTGCCGTACGAATGCGCAGTTTTATCAAAAGTGCCCCCATCGGAGGGAGGCTATGGCCATGGGCTGATGCATAAAATGCTACAAGAAAGCGTGTGCCTTCTATGAGGTATATAGAGGAAATTATCAGAAGACTCTTTTGCTTGACAGGTACATTTTTCATTAAGCGCGTACAGTGACCACACCGGCATAGGTGATAGCGGAATTGCGTACGCAATAACAGTGCAAAGCAATGAAGCTTCTAGGTACTTTCGTTCAAGCAGTGAAATTTGTAATTCCCGGACGCTCATACTTAGAGCTCACTCACCGATACTTGTATATGGTTCTTGCACTGTGCATTCAAAATTGTAAAATTGTGTCTTAATGTCTACATTTCAACACTCATGTTATTAGCCTCAATAGCAGAAAGCTCTTCCAATCTTTTGTCGATGTGGTGCAAGTGCAGCAAGGATGCGTTGAAGTGAACGTTGCATGTGTTGCACATAAGAGGTGGCAAACCTGATGCTGCGTTTTATGCCAGTAGGTTATTTGTCCAATGTAACAACTAGTAGTGTGGTAGTTCACATTTTTTTCTAGGTTGGTAAAGTGCTTCTCACGATTCGATCGTTCGCCGTCGAGAAGGGGTTTACCATTGCTGTAATCGATGCTAGTTTCGGCAATTCTGTCAAAGATGTACGTGAAGGATGAACCGCTAACGAAGACTTCATAGAGTGGCATGCTGGGAACTATTCTGAAGAATGTGCCATCAGTTCGGCAAGCCAGTAACTACGCCGTTACCCCGAGCAGCAATCAAGAGTCAAACTCTAGTTAAATGTTCTTGATTATAATGTAAATCTGCTAAGAAATAAACAGAAGTTATTGTCGGATAACACGATGTTTAAAATATTACTGGTTTTCTCCAGTACGGTGACTCGGCGCTGCACCCAACCCGTTTGTGCAATGCGCCGCTAGCGCGATTCATTAGCGACAGGACGCTACATGCTCGCGGCCCTGAATATGCAGTGAATTTACCGTGCTGCGAATATGTGCAACAATACCCATAAGCTCTTTCGCACGAGTGGCGCGAACATATTTTTTTTTGCATAAGTTCCAACCTACCCTCGTTTTTTTTTTCTGCCGCTCTCCTATCTACTTTTCGCTATCCTCTCTCTGCTTTTAATTCCACCGGTTTAGGTTCCAGTGCTTGAGGGATTAGATAGCAATCGCCAAGGGCCGGCAACATTTTTAGCTTCCTTTTTGTATTTTCGTCAGTTGTTGTTGCCTCTGAAGCTGTTGGCAAACTACTACTTCTTGGATGTGTGACTCCCGGGGAGTTAGCGCGGCTTTTTAAGCGCACAAACCGCGGCGTCAGAAGAGGGAGCCGTTTCCACGGAACGATCCAGCGACTTTTAAATGTGCCATGCATCTCCATGTTCCTGCTGCTGGCTCCCTTCCCCTGTCGAGCGGACGGAGAGAATTTCAAGCCGTGGAGAGAAGGGGTTGGCGGCGATGAAAGAACAACTTAAACCGCGAAGAAAAGTTCGGGGAACCTGAAATAGCTTCAAGCCATGAAGAAAAGAGCCACCGAGAGCCCGGCGATCCTTCCATTGTTATAAACCGGACCCCCCTTCCAACGCGTACACGAGCGCCCGCGCGCTGATGCCGACATCTAGCACGGACGCCTCACCTATTCTTGCTGGCGTCTCCTGCAGTGCGCATGCGCAGACCGGTTTCGGCTTACGCTAAGAGCGCGGACGCTGAGCGCGTACGCCCAGGAAGGGCCAATTGAGTTGGCGCCTCTAGGCCTTTTTTGGGGTGGGATGACTGTCTTTGAAGTGGCACAGGAGGCCTCCGATAATGATGTCCGGCTTGTGTGTAGTTTGCATCCCTTCCTTTCTGAGAACACTGGCCAAGGTTTCGCAGACACCCTTTACGTACTAACTGCATACGCGTTTTTGCCACCAGCGTGTCCTTAGCATAAGCATATCGAGTTGTTTTCGTTGCATCCTTTTCAGTTTTAGATGATACATCGAGTGAAGAATCTTGGGTATCCATTGCCTAGAAATGTTTTCTTTTGCTGATGATGAGTTTTAATGGTGCACTGGCAACCTCGCACCAAGCGCAATGGGTTGAAGTGTTTTCTTCAACACAATGTTAGGTGGAAGACCATTTTCCGATCACTTCAACTCAAAGAAACCAAGCGCCAGGCTTCGAGAAAACTTCTACCCATTGGAAATCAGTGGGTACACGGCGACACTGCGGAACGAATCACACACCGTCCTCGAGCCGCATGCTCAAAGCGATGTGTCATTGCTGTTGTCGCTGATTTTAAAACAAATATGCAAGAATTGGGAATCGTCTTAACCAAAACTTGCTTGAATTCCACCCTACCCTTAGGGCACAATTTTCAGCACTGTTCCTCCTAAAAAGGCTACGGGAACAAGACGCACAACACGCAGCATCAAACGGATGAAGAACGTGGAGAGGCGGTAACGGAAAGGGCCAAGGATGATTTGAGCAGGTGCATCGGTACGGAGAAATTCTTTTTCAAGAGCTACACGGGCAGCCGGTAGCAGGGTGGTAAGAGGGAGGAAGAAAAGGACAGTGGGGAGGGGTCTCCTGCTGTGCCTTTGCCTGCCTTTCTTGTTTTTTCTCCTTTTAATTTTCCTCGAATCGTGGAGCGCAGTCCATGGTTGCTTTTTGGATGCGCTATGTTTCTGTTCCCTATGGTGCGAAGCACGAGCTGCACGACATAGTCGGCGCCTCTGCGAAAACGGCCCGGAAAGGTCATGGACGCACTCTTGCCTCCAGGCTGTCACAAAAAAAAACTTACAACCGCTAATGTGTCAGTCCCGGCAAAGGGTTTCTCCACACGCAGACAAATATCTCCCAAAAAAGACATCAGAATTTCTGCAGAAGATTCTTTACTGCCTTCCGCCAAACTAAGGAATTCCACCTGCCTTGTTAAAAGCACAGCGCATGGCACAGGTAGACAGTGCCACCAAAATCAATTTCGGACGAGTTAGCGTGGTTACGCCAGTTGCAACTAGGAGTGCTAGCACTTCGGTTTTCAGTGCTGTTTCAGTGTTCGGTTCCGTTGCGCATAGATGCAGCTGATGAAGACGACGATATCCAAAATACAGCGCAAGAGACTGGTATTTCATGACGCAGAATGTTCGGCTGCGGCGGTGTGGCAGTCGACGGCGGCAAAAAAGCGCTCCCCTGCCGCCGACGCCGGCGAATCGCCCGGAAAAACGCTCCATGCGGGCCACGCTTAACGCAGTAACCAGCAAAACGTATGCGTTCTCGTCGCCTCGGGTTCGAAACTCACTCGCGGCCGTAAAACATTTTCGGTTATTTTATTTCAGGTCAAGTAAATTTCAGACATACAAAGAGGCCACGTCGAAATCCAAAATTGAAGCCTCAGTGCTGCAATGAAAAATGCGACCACGTTAGCCCGCTGTTCTACCAGCTTGTGGAGGCAACGGTTGGTACCAATGCGGCCACTCGATGGAACCGCATCACCGAATGGCCGTGGCTCTCATCTGCTCACTCACTGAAAAAGGCAGCGCGTTGGAAATGTTTTCCTTAAGCCCCAACTCGATGGGCACATCCTAGGCGTACGGAAGAGCGCATATTGAAGCATTGAAGCATAGTGAAGCTTTCGCATCAAAAGTGAAGGAAAATAATGTTGCCGGCCGTGGCAACTGCTATCTAATATCTTAACCACCCGAGCTGTAGCCGGCGGAGGAGAAAGGGAAATGATATCAAGGAGAAATATAAAGGGGAGCGATAGCAAGGAAGCACAGGATCGAGTATTCGGGTGTGGTTCAATCCACGGTCCGCTTTCGAAGGGGGATGCCATTCACATACCTGGCTTAATATCTCATATGGGCCCTTGAGGCTTGGGTGTTACGCATATTTTTGAAAGTATGACGGAGTGATTGGCGTAACGCACTCTGGCACAGGTCAGCCCGGTATTGCACTGCCTACGGGATTGGCCCGTGGCCCAAGGGCTATTGCGCGCGCTTTTCTTCTGTCTCTTTACTCCCATCTTTCACCTCCTACTATCAGCACGCAGGCAGCTGGGCGTGGCTCCGCATTGAGCTAGTAAGCAAGCCCGAGCTTTTCCTTTCGTCCTTCTGTTGACAACTCAACTCAACTCGAGAAAAGGAAGCACAGGGGCTCGAGCTGGGTTTGGGTATCGTCGCCTTCGTCAACTTCCATTCGGGCGGCGTGAACTGATCAGCTTGGCTGGCCATTGCATTAGAGCAGCACGCCATCGCCGCAGCCGAACACCACGCTGCAAGCTTTCTCCTTCACAGCTCGTCAGTAGACTTAATTGTTGTCCGTAATTTTTTTCCCCGTTGCGAAAAAACTTGACAATTATGGTGAGTCAGGTTATAACTGCAACCTCTTTCGAAAAAATAAAAACACTGACGTGTAAACAAATGCGCAACACAAGGTTCTTACTGATGCTTATACGGCCGCTAGTTCTGTCACCAGTCATCAGATTTTCTGTACAGCAAAACACCATTTACCATGAAGACACAGACCGTCCCACGGGGAGAAGTTGGGTGCAGCGCTAAAAAAATTCTATTCCACGCATTATGCTCTGCACTCACTGAGTGATAGCTGGGCCTTGGCACAATTCTGGAACGTTTAGCCATATCTTGTGTGATGTGCATATATACCGCCAGTAGTTTTTGACAAATGGCCCCTCAAAGTCGGAAAAAGACGGGGCGTGTACACCGCTTCAACCCCAACCCGACTTCTTTCTTTTCTTGCACCGCAGTAAAGGAACAGACTAGGGGAGCCGCACAGTCAGCCCGTTTCGAACACGCTGGGTGGAAAAAAAAAACGCGAAGGGTGCCTCCCTCCCGAGGAGCTTGGCTTGAAGGGAGGACACACAAAGCGGACAATGGGCGAAGCTTACTAGCGTCTCTCTCTCAAACCGGGAGGAAGAATGTAACAGAAGGAGGAGGAGCTCAACTTCATGCGGCCCGTGGTGGCGGCGTTATGAACTAGGAGCGGATGAACCAGAATCCTGGCCATGAGCAAACTAGTTACTACTGAAGCAGCCCGTAAGTTCAATATCAGCATAGAGTTTCTTCAGACACTATTAGATCCTTCTGATAAGCCGCTAGGCGGAGGAAATAGATATAATCCACACATATTTGGGCGAAATTTTTGATGTAAGAACATACAAAAGAAATTATTCTTCAGAACAATAATTTCTGCGCTTCAATCTTCCTGTCAGCGACACACAAAGCTTGTTCTCAAAGAGCCAGCTGCAATCCAAGCAGCTCGCTGATATATGCTTCTTGTTGCTTCTTTAAGGGCAATAGAGCTGTTGGAACGCACATGTGTGCTGTAGTCTCTTTTTTAACTCCTTGTGAAGGAAACCTCAATCAATTCAGCTAAAAAACGCCTACGTTTGAATTGTTGCATTAAAGGGACGATCATAGCGCGTGCAAAAATATTGTTAACAAATGTCCTCCATGGAATTTAACGTTCCCATCGTTACTGAAGGAAGCAGGGCGGCGACAATAAACATTATTCACCCTTACATGAGGAAGGAGCGTCTCTGATGCGCTGGTACTGTAACTGCTGCAAGAAATACTTTATCGTGCTCGCCGGGAAGCAATTTTTTGAAGTATTCAAGGTGACTAAAATATTCTGAAGAGAAAAATATGTGCCTTTACTTCTGTCTTGTTCGACACGCGTTCTGCAATAGCCACAAGACACATTATTGGTATTTTAAATGCTTTAAAGTTTTGTGATAAGTGCCTCTGCAAGTAATCACTGTGAAAATGGGAACACATTCTACATTGCGCCCTTTCTCCATCTTTAGCATTTTACCGTCTAATTTTTAATGTCATCAGACCACACATGATTTTCTGGTCCACGCTGTTGATGCGCTATCATGTGCTGGAGACGTCGGCACTTCACGCAGTGCTGCTTTTTCCTTTTGCCTTCAATACATAAACATAGCGCTTTCAATTCGCAATGCTCCGCGTGACCTGTGCATCTTTTCGCGCCATAGATAGAAGTTGATGGATACGACGATGTGTAATGCGCAGCGCGAGAGTGTGTTGCAGTTTAACACGAGGCGGGTTCGGCTGCGGCGATAGCCTAGTGCCCTCGTCCAGGGGCCAGCGAAGCTGATAACTCTGCACCGCGACGGATTCGGTACCCAGTCTCGGACATATGTTCTCACTGCACTATCAATGGCAGGTACGCTGGAGGAACATTCTTTGGGTTTGACGCTGTGAAGCAATGTTTTCGCACTGTGAAAGGTCCCTATACTAGACTTGCACGCCACAGCTAGGAAGCTAACGACAAGGAGATACTCTCAAAGTTTGCAAGCTAGGGGACTGGAGAGACGATGCAACGTTCCAATAAGCAGAGCAAGGATGCGTTTTTAAACAGAACTTCTCTACGTTACACGCCCCTGCGAATCGTAAGACGACACATTGTAACGACCGTCGGAGACTCTTTTACAGCTTTATTAGGCTTTCTTAGCTAGGAAGCACTGTGGTATTACGCACTCAAAAGGGTGTCCGGAAAGCGTCCAATTACACTTCCATTTCATAATATAAAAAAAACCTAGAATTTCAAACGATCATTTTTTTCGTTCAGAATTCCCTACTACCAAATTTTCCGCTGGCGATGCTTGCTGTGATAAAATGCAAGATAACTTCATGCGGACTTGAAAAACTTCACGCATTATTAGCAATTTCATTTTACTTATTAGCTCAATATAACAAATACACGGTCTTCGCTGTGACAAATTCAAGCAAGGCTCTGCTAGACTGCAAAGGCTACAAAACAACGTTACCCGGCAAGCGTGCTTAAATGACTGCTGTGTTGCGCTTTGGCCATACACTATTTTTATTGAAAATTGTGCGGCACCATTTTTGAGCAATGCGGTTGTTTCTGCAAAGTTTGAGATTCGCTTGGCGTCTTGTTTCACCGCAGATTACCTCTATTTTTTTTTGTCTCAATGAGCGCGACATTGCAGTTTTCATTTGAGGAATATCACGCAAGTTCACAATCACTCTGTAGTTACTGAAGAAAAGGAATACAGGGCAACCAGACATCTCATATTACTACCATGGGAAAGCAGTGCAATTTGCCCTCGATGATTAATTGTTTGCTGTAAATCTAATAAATGCTTTTGTCCTAACCCTAGACATCCAACCAACGACAGAATTTTCCTGAGGTGTGAATTATTAAGGTGGCCGGTAGTGGCTGGTGAGCGGCGCTTCTAGAGAGCTGGGGTAGGATGAGGAGGTAAATCAAGGGTGCCAGTGGATTGGTGAGCAGCTCTGTACCTAGGGAGTAGAGGTAGGGAAGTGGTTCGTGCCAGTGAAGTCCAGTTGAATTACCCATTGAGTCGTCTAAATCTATTTGGCCGTCGTTTTTTCTTCGCGCTCTTGTGTGTCATTCAAATGGGTGGAGGCAGTCTGGACAGCTAGGGTAAGCGAGTCGATTGAATGTTAGTGGCTGGACTGTAGACTTGATGTTGGGTGGACATTGAGAAGTGTTGGTGGATGGTACTTCTGGAACGATGGCGTTCGATGGTGTGGGCTGGGGAGGTGAATGGTGCCTGGCGGTTTCCGGATGGATAGATGCATGCACACTAAACACGAAATAACCGAGATGGAGGTTTTTCGGGCGTTTAAAACCGTTAATGCTTCGCTTGACCAAATGCGAACACCGTCGAAACGGTGCGCAAGAACCGGAAAACCTCGTAAGACCACCCTTCGGCAGACGACGGAGCACAGTCGCGGAATCAGAATGATTTCAGTTCGTTACAAACGGTGTTTGCTTCCGGATTTCGTGAGCGGTGTGTAAAAACACCGGCAGATAAGAACTGCAATCAAAATGCGGCCGGCTTCCATAAACGCGCTATGTGTACTCATATCTGTTTCGCGTAGATCCCGAACGAAGCAGCAAGTTTTGGCTCGACAGCAGGTGGCGCCAAGAATCAGATGACGGCGAGAGAGTCGTGACTCGAGAGTGCGGACGCTGTGTCCGAAGCGGCGTAGGCGCTGGGCCTAGCAGCGCCAGCGGGGCCGTCTCGAGTTGCGTCGCAGAATTGAGCACGGCAGGTTGTCTGCAGCCTCGCTTGGAACGGATATCTTGAGTGGCGACTGTGCGTTTGCCGCTGCTGCTTTTCGATGTGCGACAGAGAAGGGAAAGACGCCTACTTAACCGAGTTCACCGGAGCGGATATCGCAAACGACGGCTGAGCTTGTGCCGCTTGCGCTTCGCTTGGTCTGCTAATGGCGGTTTGGCGTCGTTGTGAGCGGATCCAGACAAGCGCTGGCTTTGCGGCGTCCGTGACCAGCGAGAGAAAAATTTCCGCCTCGGTACGGCTGCCCTGGAGTATGTCCTTGAAGGCCTGCCGTTTCACAACCGTCTTCGTGTCATGTTAAGTGGGTTTTCGTCTTATATAGCGTCGTACGATGAAGACGTGAGCAGGTTTGTCTAGAGCGGTGGAGCATTGTGCTGCGGAATAGGTAAAAATATTATTACGGTCCTGTTGCTAGTATATGGGTAATTTTATAGGATTATGCGCCAGCGCTGCGCTCCGGCGCATAATCCTCTAAAATGTTTAATCATTTTTGTCCGGATTCGCAACGTGAGTGCCTGTTTTTCTCAGTGAGTAGTTAAGTACTAAATTATAAGCCTTATATTTCATGCAGATTATAGCCTTTCGTGGTTTCGTTTATTACAGCTGATGTGTACATCACTGCTAGGCAGGTCACTAGAGTTGAGCTACCTGTTTGCATCCAAATTCAGTGTTTATGCTGCATAATAATTGTCAGTTTGCTTGAAAATATTGCTGTGAACCTTCATATGAGCAGCAAGCTATGTGTATTTGAGGGAGTGTTCAATTTTTATTTTATATCTTTTTGGGCCTCCGATTTGCTTTCACTCTACCTTGTCAAACTTGTCTCACTTTGTGTCAGTTTTTTTGTTACTTTAAGCCCATTTTATTTACATGCTATAAGGGCACCTTTACCATTTTTGGGGACGCTTGAGCTTAAAAACGTACTGTTGGAACATGTTTCGTCACAACAGCTAGTATGGCTTTGAAATCTTTGGTAGAGGCCATTTATTTTGTTTATTTTTTGGATAGTTGTGGCGGCCCAATAAATGCAATCGTGGCTCTGATGGGTAAATCATATGAGCAGTCTTGCCTCTTTAATGTGGGCACTTTTGTTCCGGATAAGAATTGTCGCAAAAAGATTCATCCGTAATAAAGAATCATGGATGAAAAAAACTTGATACAAAGCTTGTGGCTAAAGTCTGCTTCTGCACATAATGGTGGGCAGTGAAGTGAAAGCTAGGCAAAGTGTTGGTAGCTGCAAGTCCATTAGCCTGGTCGCCGTTATCTCTAAAAATAAGTCCTTTATCGACGTATTTGAACCTTGAATTTTTTTGACTTTATTCATTAAAAATTAGGTTGAACATGGTTCTTCTATGTAAAATTTCTCGCTTGGGGAGGGGAGACCACCCCCACATGAATTCCCCCCTAGAATATTGCAGTGACAATGTACCTGGGACTGAAATGCGACACTATTTTTGCTCTTGCTAAAGTGCTAGTAATGTCAGTGACATTTCATTTTTAATTTCGCTTATCTCACTTATCAAGGTGCAGTTTTCCTTCATTGGCAAGCATCTTGTAGGGAAAACCTCATCACTTCTGTGGGGTTGCTGCTGTTTGCAGCCTGCTGGGTGTGCCTTGTGGAAAATATAAGGAAGGCACACTGTATGCTGAGCTTTCTCGAGCGTGATTTGTAGTCTTGGCTCAAAATAAGTCATTCTTAGATGGTCTTCAGCTCGTCAGTTCTTAAAAACTAGTTCATCTTTCCTTCGCGGCTGCCTCTTCTATCCGCAAGTAGGCGTTGTACATATCTAGTTGTTTAGTATTGTTTGGAACACTGCTAGTAGAGCACACTGCTATATCTTACCATTGACATGTTATATAATACAGCTAGTCTGAGTGCAGCAAAAGTAAAACAATAAAACAAAAGCTAAATGGTTCAGCTTCTATGCCATGTAATAGGGCCTGTGTAGGGTGCATGGATGTCCTAGCATTCGCGGTGGTCATGGCAAGAGTTTCTGCATCTTCAAGAGGTCTTAATTGCTAGCGATGCTGAACAAGCCGCAGAAGTTTATTCCTCGGGCTATAAACATTTGACAAATGCTGTACTTGCATTATGTGGCAGCATGGAAAGAAAAATGATAAACAGGAACAGCAACATGGCATTGGCCCTAGGAGTCATCACCCCACCGTTTTTCTCCTCCGCACCTGGGCTATTCTTTCGTTAAAATTTAAGCAGCGCTAACTTTTAGGACGAATACACAGAAGACATGACAGGACGGGCGCTGACTCCAACTATGTTTATTGAACACGTTTTTTCGTAGAACATATAAGACAAAACGAACCGTGAGCGCATGCGCATCCGCGACAGACCACAAAAAGAAAAGGCCAAGATGACAACGATGACAGCTAAGGTAGATTAATGAGGGCGGCACGCATTTCGTCCCATATTTTTAAGCAATCTGAATTCGCTGGCATGCAGGGAGACAGAAGTGGTGCTGACACACGTGTCGCCTTTTGCCTTGATGAAAAATGCTTCGGATAATTCCCGAGCTAATCTATCTTTGCTCCTGGTTAGAATTTTGATTTTGTCAAGCCGTGGCTCACAGTTCTCATCGTTTTGGTCCTTGCAAGAAAGGCAATGAGCGGGTAGATTCAGGCATGAGTCTGATGCGTTTCCCAAACTTCGTTCATGTTCCCTGGCACGGTCGTTAACACAACGCCCTGTCTGGCCAACGTACACTTTGCCACAAGAAAGGGGGATCTCATAGACCACACCCGTGGCACACCGGACAAAGGGCTTGGCGTGTTTTGTTCCACAGCCGGATGTTGCAGGGCCACTGCTGCTGACCTTAGGGCACATCTTAGCCAGTTTACAAGGCGCAGAGAACACCATCGGGACGCCGTACTTGTTGCCCACCCTTTTTAGGTTATGGGACACCTTGTGGATGTATGGCATAACCACTGGTTTGGCATTCCCGGGTCTTTCTTTTCTACGTGTCTTTTTCTGCCTTCCCTTGAATTTCTGTAGGAGTGCTTCGGTCACAGCTGTCAACACGTGATCAGGGAACCCTGCTTTTCGCAGTCTTCTACCTCGCCCCGAAAGCTCTCTTGCATCATGTGAGGGCACGACTTAGCAAGTGCGGATTCTAGAGAAAGGGTCGCAATAGCCCTCTTATCAGTTTTTGACTGGGCCGAATCAAAAGGCAAAAAACCTTTCTTGGCTCTAGGGCGGTAGCACCAGCATACACACTTTTCTCCGAGCATGATGTTCAAGTCCAAAAACTGGAGGCGGTTAAGTACTGGTAACTCGTAGGTAAAAGAGAGCCCTTTTCCATGTTGTACAAATTGTAGTAAAATATTCATCGCAATTTCCTCATACCGGCCTTGGTCACTTGTCTTTAAAATTACTAAAAAATCGTCTACGTATCTAAAAATCTTCAGGACATTGCCTTCGTCAGTTAGTGAAGCCAAAGCGTTGTCGAATGATGCAAGAAAAATGTTACACAAAACTGGAGCGACACATGATCCGATGCAAATGCCCTGGCGCTGTAGATAGCGCCGGTTGTCGAACTCGATAAAAGTAGCGTTGATATAAAATTCTAAAAGTGACATGAAGTTATCTACACTTAAGCCGGCTGTATTCTGGAATGCGATAGTACCGTTTGCTTCAATGCACTGTCTGACAGCAATAAACAGGTCGTTATGTGGTATAGAATAAAAAAGATCTTCAACATCTATGGAAAAGGCATATCCAATCTGCTCTCCTTTCAACACACTGGCAACTTCCAATGAATTCTTTGTGGCAAAGGGATCAGAAAGAACCAGATTATTTAAGTGCTTAAGCATGAACCTGCTAATATGTTGCTGCCAGGTACCTCTCTCGCTAACAATCGTCCGGAAGGGTGCATCGGGTTTGTGAGTTTTCACCGCAAAGAACACGGTCAAGGTGTTTACTCGAGAGTCCACAATGGCTCTTGCAAGGCTCTGGAGTTCCATGGATTTACATAGGCCCACTGCCTTAGTCTTAATCATAGTCTAGTCTTAATCATAGGCTAGTCATAATCTTTTTCTTTTTGCATTTTGCTTGGACAGCTTCCTGACAACATTGTCAGCACTGTGTCATTTTTCTCTTTTGTAATAGATTTCCCATTCGGCCACATCATGCAGTTGCTAGCATTTATACATATCCTGCAGTAAGAGAAAAAAATTTCATAGTGCCCACACATTTGATGAATATTTCAGTTTTCGAACAAAAATGCTCTTAGACACAGGTCTTCAGAAGTTCAATTATTTATTGATTCAGCAAATTACCAGTCCTTTAGTCTGATCAGTTGTCATGGAACCTCTCCTGGAATTTTTCTTCCCTTCGTCATAAAGTGAAAGTGATGAATGGTTTTCTCACAACCAAACCGAATGCCTGTACCGTTACTGCTTTGTCCTTTGTCCAAGTCTTTTTCCATGCTTGTGGTGCCACCGTTTAACATAATACCAGGCTGATTCGTTCCTTGTGTCCGAGCATTATTCATTATTTGTTCGCTAGATTGAGACGCAAGTGTGCATGTTTTTTTGTTAACATCTTTGCAGTGGCTATTGCAGAACAGGCGTTCTGCAAGTGGTCACCGTGAAAATGTGCACGCACTCTGCATTCCACCCTTTCATCATCTTTAGCATTTTACCCTCTAATTTCTTAATGTCATCGGACCACACGTAATTTTATGGTGCACGCCACTGATGCGCTATGATGTGCTGGAGACGTCGGCACTTCACACAATGCCGCTTTTTCCTTTTGCATTCAGCTTATAAACATTGCGCACTCATTTCATAGCGCTCCGCATGACCTGTGTATCTTTCGGTGCCATAGACTGAAGTTGATGGAGACGACTATGTGTAATGCGCAGCGCCGGAGTGCGTTGCATTTTAACACGAGGCGTGTTCGGCTGGGTGATAACCTAGTGTCCTCGTGCAGTGGCCAGCGAAGCTGATTACTCCGCACCGCGACGGGTTCGCGTGTATAATTTCTTTCTGCACCCTCAAAAGCAGATACGCAGCAAGAATCTTCGTTGGGTTTGACACTGAGAAGCAATGCTTTTCCACTGTAAAAGATCACTACACTAGGCTTGCACACCGTAGGTATGAGGCTAACGACCAGGAGTTACTCTCAAAATTTGCAAGCTAGGGGACTGGAGAGACGGTGCATCTTCCGAATAAGCAGATCAATTATGCGTTTTGAAACACAACTTCTCTACCTTACACGCCCCTGCGATTCAGAAGACGACACATCGTAACCGCTGTCCTCTACTAGTGTAGCTGTGTTCACCCCCATCGCTAGCCTAGCGCACTTGCATGGTGCAGAAGGCTGTTGTCGCTGCATGTCAAGGCATTCGAAACCATAGCAAAGCGTCAGTAAAAGCGTAAAAATATGCTTACCATTTGATTCTTCGCTCTCTTGCTTAGCCTATCACAGTCCCGCAATATACATCATCTACCGTTTAGCAATAGGCTTTCACTTACATACATACATACATACATACATACATACATACATACATACATACATACATACATACATACATACATACATACATACATACATACATACATACATACATACATACATACATACATACATACATACATACATACATACATACATACATACATACATACATACATACATACATACATACATACATACATACATACATACATACATACATACATACATACATACATACAAGTTTTATTCTCCACAAAGAAGTGGAAGGAGGCGGAGGGAAAAGCCGTACATTTGCGGCTTGAAAAATCCTCCGCAATAACTCTTTCAGTTGCGATTGACCATGATTTAAATTTTATTTAACAGAAAATCGAATCCTTCGACTGACAAATGTTATGATGATCTGTAAGTAACTTTTCACCGTACAGTAATCGAATATATCTAAAGATGATAATAGTATTATGTCCCCCGAAAAAGCTTATTTTACCTCGTCCCCGTTGTACAAACAACTTCCTAGCGACTAAAAGGAAATGAGAAATTTCAGCCCCATGGCTGGTTACTTGAACTAGCTTAGCTATGTTGTCAGTGTTGGATGAGGCAGTGATTCCGACCATCTTTGAGTGTTTGTGACTGGCCACGCAGGCAAGGCTTTAAGGGTTAACATTGAAGTGACGCTCAAACGGTAGGGAAATTGCAAAGAAGCGCAAAGAACATGGATGGTTGAATAAATACAAAGAGACGCGGTAACTTGTTTTTAGCGCTTATTTGACTTGACCGTCCAGTATCACAGGTATGTCGAAGGAAATCCGCTCGCGAATTGAAGGCCCCGGAGGCGATGATTGCGCAAAGGCATCGCTGTCGGTGAGCCGTGCCACCGGTATTTCGTCGGCGTTGCTTGTGCGATGTAACGGCGCCAGGGTTTTGGAGGGTTCGGTGGATGCGGGCCTCGTAATCACCGATGCGTCGTCATGTGTCAGCGTCGATGTTTCGGAGCGATCAGGGCTGCGTACCGTGTAACCGTTGAAGTGTCGTTATGTCGAGTGAGCTTCGATGTGCCAGAGTGAACCGTGACAGCGGACTTCGGAACCGTCGAGGCGTTTTCATGTCGTGTCCGCGTCGAAGGGGGGGGGGGGGGAGGTGTCTTCCAAACTGCGATATCCTGCGAGCCCACCCTGTAAGATCACTAGCTACAGTTTTCCTGCCGTGGGCTGGGCGAGCGGCCCTTTGCCGCCCGCGAAAAAATTCGCGGTAAGCCTTGAAGGTGAACTGGCGTTTCGATGAGTATAGGCTGGAGCTCCGTCTAACCGTTGGGGTACGGGAAATAAGATCGAGCCCACCTCCACCAGACTGGCCATGGAGTTGGTGACAAGACAGGGGCCCGACAGTTTGGCAGGATAGACTGCAAACATCAACATCCTTCAGCCGAGCGCCACCAGCGTCAACGTCTTTTAATGCGAAAACATTTTGTAGGCCGTCTGGATGGGGCCGTATCACCACAGCGTTTTACCAAAATGTGTCCGCAGCGATTCTGGCGTTCTCAGATGAGCTAGCATCAAAAAATTGAATGTGATATACAGTGACCAACATGACGATTAGGTTCGAAAAATTTGTTGTCAGTAGAATAATGTCTTAATAATCAGAACCAATAATGTAAAAAATTATCGAAATAGCGCCGATATCGATATTGTGAGTGGACGGAAAAACAGCCTTGGACGTCAAAATATTGAACAAATAAGCAAATAAATGAAAATAAAGTTTGAAGTAGATTTAAATTTACTTGATGTGCGATGATTTATCGAACAAAAGGTTTGATTGACAATAATTAGTTCATTGATTCTATGCAAACGTCAATGGAGTCAAAGAGAGGCAAATAGAAGCGACGGTTGTCGAGGAGGCGTCAATGCTTAAGCTTGCCTCCAGTGCGTGCAGCCTATGTGATATGTGACGTTTTTTTGCCTGAGCGCCATCTGGCAATATTTTCTGATTTCACAATGCATCTATGATGTTGTGCCTTTGTGAAGAACCAAGTCCATCCTCGAACAGATTAAAAAACGTATAGAGCGTAATTTCCGAGCCGATCTATTTTTAAAACTTCAAGTCACATGCGCATAATTCCCGGGTTTGGTTATGGGATGGAAGTGCAGCCCTAGGAAAAACGTGCAAACGAAACTCTAAGGGATATTTTTCTCCTTTCTCAAAGTACCCATAGTGGTGGCTGTTATGAGTTGGCAAGTGCTTTGAGGAAAATTATGAGCAAATGTGCTAAATCGTATAGAAGCTCTGTTTTAACAACTCCTCAGAAAGCGTCTGTTGTGAAGCTGACATTACCCCAAAAAGGCGCTGTATCCGCTCGGTGTTCCAGAAATCGCGAAATCATCTCGTGTAGCCTGAAATTTAAGCCGCTCACGCTACGTTCTTTCGCGAGGCCGTGCAAACGATAACAAGGTTTACAAAGATCCCTCGAACAGCCAGGTAAAGCACAGCGCGCTCAGTGGCAGATAGTCAACACCGTGTTTAAATAAGAACTACAACTACTACGACACCAACGGCTTTTCGACCGAACGAGCTGTATACGATCTCTCGTATAGGTAGTGCTGGCGGCCGCTGAACCCAGTACCGGCCCGGGGTACCGTCTCCAGGGCCGTCTGCTACAGTGAGTCGTGGTACTCTTTCATGTTTGATTGAAATCACAACATCGCAATGCCTTTAGATATGAAATTAAATTTGAAATTTCTCTTCGAAGGACGTAGCGCGCAGCAGTGCACGCATTAGTCCGGCAGCAATGCACGCAGCGAGAAGGGCGACTATGTGACCCTGTATATCGTTACAACCACACGTCTCTTGGGGTCTTGGATCAACGCAGCGGCTGGCCATCATGACGCAGACTGTCCAAGCCCTTTGGTCACCGTGACGCCAATGAGCCTACTGCGCATCATCATCTCTGTCTGCGCTGACGGAGCAGCGTGCCCATCTGCCTACATAAGCCTGGAATCCCTGTATCGTCCTTCAGTCCGGCAGCAGTGCACGCAGCGAGCAGGGCGACTAAGTGATCCTGTATATCGTTACAGCCACACGTTTCCTGGGGCCTTGGATCAACGCAGCGGCTGCCCATCAAAGACGCAGACTGCCTGTGCGCTTTGGTCACCGAGACGCCAGTGAGCCCTACTGCGCATCCTCATCTCTGGCTGCGCTGACGGAGCAGCGGGCCCGGCTGCCTACATAAGCCTGGAATCCCTGCTTCGCCCTTCAGTCCGGCAGCAGTGCCCGCCGCGAAAAGGGCGACTAAGTGATCCTGTATATCGTTACAGCCAAGCGTGTCCGGGGGCCTTGGATCAACGCAGCGGCTGGCCATCAAAGACGCAGACTGCCTGTGCCCGTTGGTCACCGTGACGCGAGTGAGCCCTACTGCGCATCCTCATCTCTGGCTGCGCTGACGGAGCAGCGGGCCCGGCTGCCTACATAAGCCTGGAATCCCTGCTTTGCCCTTCAGTCCGGCAGCGGTGCCCGCAGCGAGCAGGGCGACTAAGTGATCCTGTATATCGTTGCAGCCACACGTTTCCTGGGGCCATTGATCAACGCAGCGGCTGGCCATCAATGACACAGACAGCTTGTGCCCGGTCGTGACCGTGACGCCAGTGAGCCCTACTGCGTATCCTCATCTCTGGCTGCGCTGACGGAGCAGCGTGCCCGGCTGCCTACATAAGCCTGGAATCCCCGCTTTGCCCTTCAGTCCGGCAGCAGTGCCCGCAGTGAGCAGGGCGACTAAGCTATCCTGTATATCGTTACAGCCACACGTTTCCTGGGGTCATTGATCAAAGCGGCGGCTGGCCATCAATGACACAGACTGCTTGTGCCCGTTCGTGACCGTGACGCCAGTGAGCACTACTGCGCATCCTCATCTCTGGCTGCGCTGACGGAGCAGCGTGCCCGGCTGCCTACATAAGCCTAGAGTCCCTGCTTTGCCCTTCAGTCCAACAACAGTGCACACAGCGAGCAGGGCGACTAAGTGATCCTGCCCAAGCAGCACCATTGGCCCAACATTGGAACTGTATTGGCAAAGTTGTCCCTACAAAGACCAGGATGTCACCATCCTGTTGCAATATTGGGCCGATGACCTGTGTTGCTTGGGTGTATATCGCTACAGCCAAACGTATCCTGGGGCCTTGGACCAACGCAGCGGCTGGTCATCAAAGACGCAGACTGCCTGTGCCCGTTGGTCACCGTGCCGTGACGACAGTGAGCCCTACTGCGCATCCTCATCTCTTGCTGCGCTGACGGAGCAGCGTGCCCGGCTGCCTACATAAGCCTGGAATCCCTGCTTTGCCCTTCAGTCCGGCAGCAGTGCCCGCAGTGAGCAGGGCGACTAAGTGATCCTGTATATCGTTACAGCCATACGTTTCCTAGGGCCAATGATCAACGCAGCATCTGGCCATAAATGACGCAGATTGACTGTGCCCGTTGGTCACCGTGACGCCAGTGAGCCCTACTGTGCATCCTCATCTCTGGATGCGCTGACGGAGCAGCGTGCCCGGCTGCCTACATAAGCCTGGAATCCCTGCTTCGCCCTTCAGTCCGACAACACTGCACGCAGCGAGCAGGGCGACTGAGTGATCCTGCCCAAGCAGCACAATTGGCACAACATTGGAACTGTATTGGCAAAGTTGGCCCTACAAAGACCAGGATGGGACCATCCTGTTGCAATATAGGGCCGATGGCCTGTGTTGCTTGGGTGTATATCGCTACAGCCAAACGTTTCCTAGGGCCTTGGATCAACGCAGCGGCTGGCCATCAAAGACGCAGACTGCCTGTGCGCTTTGGTCACCGTGACGCCAGTGAGCCCTACTGCGCATCCTCATCTTTGGCTGCGCTGACGGAGCAGCGTGCCCGGCTGTCTATGTAAGGCTGGAATCCCTGCTTCGCCCTTCAGTCCGGCAGGAGTGCCCGCAGCGAGCAGGGCGACTAAGTGATCCTGTATATCGTTACAGCCACACGTTTCCTGGGGCCTTGGATCTACGCAGCGGCTGGCCATCAAAGACGCAGACTGCCTGTGCGCTTTGGTCACCGTGACGCCAGTGAGCCCTACTGCGCATCCTCATCTCTGGCTGCGCTTACGGAGCAGCGTGCCCGGCTCCCTACATAAGCCTGGAATCCCTGCTTTGCCCTTCAGTCCGGCAGCAGTGCCCGCAGTGAGCAGGGCGACTAAGTGATCCTGTATATCGTTACAGCCATACGTTTCCTGGGGCCAATGATCAACGCAGCATCTGGCCATAAATGACGCAGACTGACTGTGCCCGTTGGTCACCGTGACGCCAGTGAGCCCTACTGTGCATCCTCATCTCTGGCTGCGCTGACGGAGCAGCGTGCCCGGCTGCCAACATAAGCCTGGAAACCCTGCTTCGGCCTTCAGTCCGGCAGCAGTGCCCGCAGCGAGCAGGGCGACTAAGTGATCCTGTATATCGTTACAGCCACAAGTTTCCTGGGGCCTTGGATCTACGCAGCGGCTGGCCATCAAAGACGCAGACTGCCTGTGCGCTTTGGTCACCGTGACGCCAGTGAGCCCTACTGCGCATCCTCATCTTTGGCTGCGCTGACGGAGCAGCGTGCCCGGCTGCCTATGTAAGGCTGGAATCCCTGCTTCGCCCTTCAGTCCGGCAGGAGTGCCCGCAGCGAGCAGGGCGACTAAGTGATCCTGTATATCGTTACAGCCACACGTTTCCTGGGGCCTTGGATTTACGCAGCGGCTGGCCATCAAAGACGCAGACTGCCTGTGCGCTTTGGTCACCGTGACGCCAGTGAGCCCTACTGCGCATCCTCATCTCTGGCTGCGCTGACGGAGCAGCGTGCCCGGCTGCCTATGTAAGGCTGGAATCCCTGCTTCGCCCTTCATTCCGGCAGGAGTGCCCGCAGCGAGCAGGGCGACTATGTGATCCTGTATATCGTTACAGCCACACGTTTCCTGGGGCCTTGGATCAACGCAGCGGCTGGCCATCAAAGACGCAGACTGCCGGTGCATTTTAGTAACTGACGCCAGTGAGGCCTAGTGCGAACCCTCATCTCTGGCTGCGCTTACGGAGCAACGTACCCGGCTACCTATATAAGCCTGGAATCCCTGCTTCGGCCTTCAGTCCGGCAGCAGTGCCCGCAGCGAGCAGGGCGACTAAGTGATCCTAAATATCGTTACAGCCACACGTTTCCTGGGGCCTTGGATCTACGCAGCGGCTGGCCATCAAAGACGCAGACTGCCTGTGCGCTTTGGTCACCGTGACGCCAGTGAGCCCTACTGTGCATCCTCATCTCTGGCTGCGCTGACGGAGCAGCGTGCCCGGCTGCCAACATAAGCCTGGAAACCCTGCTTCGGCCTTCAGTCCGGCAGCAGTGCCCGCAGTGAGCAGGGCGACTAAGTGATCCTGTATATCGTTACAGCCATACGTTTCCTGGGGCCAATGATCAACGCAGCATCTGGCCATAAATGACGCAGACTGACTGTGCCCGTTTGTCACCGTGACGCCAGTGAGCCCTACTGTGCATCCTCATCTCTGGCTGCGCTGACGGAGCAGCGTGCCCGGCTGCCAACATAAGCCTGGAAACCCTGCTTCGGCCTTCAGTCCTGCAGCAGTGCCTGCAGTGAGCAGGGCGACTAAGGGATCCTGTATATCGTTACAGCCATACGTTTCCTGGGGCCAATGATCAACGCAGCATCTGGCCATAAATGACGCAGACTGACTGTGCGCTTTGGTCACCGTGACGCCAGTGAGCCCTACTGCGCATCCTCATCTCTGGCTGCGCTTACGGAGCAGCGTGCCCGGCTCCCTACATAAGCCTGGAATCCCTGCTTTGCCCTTCAGTCCGGCAGCAGTGCCCGCAGTGAGCAGGGCGACTAAGTGATCCTGTATATCGTTACAGCCATACGTTTCCTGGGGCCAATGATCAACGCAGCATCTGGCCATAAATGACGCAGACTGACTGTGCCCGTTGGTCACCGTGACGCCAGTGAGCCCTACTGTGCATCCTCATCTCTGGCTGCGCTGACGGAGCAGCGTGCCCGGCTGCCAACATAAGCCTGGAAACCCTGCTTCGGCCTTCAGTCCGGCAGCAGTGCCCGCAGCGAGCAGGGCGACTAAGTGATCCTGTATATCGTTACAGCCACAAGTTTCCTGGGGCCTTGGATCTACGCAGCGGCTGGCCATCAAAGACGCAGACTGCCTGTGCGCTTTGGTCACCGTGACGCCAGTGAGCCCTACTGCGCATCCTCATCTTTGGCTGCGCTGACGGAGCAGCGTGCCCGGCTGCCTATGTAAGGCTGGAATCCCTGCTTCGCCCTTCAGTCCGGCAGCAGTGCCCGCAGCGAGCAGGGCGACTAAGTGATCCTGTATATCGTTACAGCCACACGTTTCCTGGGGCCTTGGATCTACGCAGCGGCTGGCCATCAAAGACGCAGACTGCCTGTGCGCTTTGGTCACCGTGACGCCAGTGAGCCCTACTGCGCATCCTCATCTTTGGCTGCGCTGACGGAGCAGCGTGCCCGGCTGCATATGTAAGGCTGGAATCCCTGCTTCGCCCTTCAGTCCGGCAGGAGTGCCCGCAGCGAGCAGGGCGACTAAGTGATCCTGTATATCGTTACAGCCACACGTTTCCTGGGGCCTTGGATTTACGCAGCGGCTGGCCATCAAAGACGCAGACTGCCTGTGCGCTTTGGTCACCGTGACGCCAGTGAGCCCTACTGCGCATCCTCATCTCTGGCTGCGCTTACGGAGCAGCGTGCCCGGCTGCCTACATAAGCCTGGAATCCCTGCTTTGCCCTTCAGTCCTGCAGCAGTGCCCGCAGTGAGCAGGGCGACTAAGGGATCCTGTATATCGTTACAGCCATACGTTTCCTGGGGCCAATGATCAACGCAGCATCTGGCCATAAATGACGCAGACTGACTGTGCCCGTTGGTCACCGTGACGCCAGTGAGCCCTACTGTGCATCCTCATCACTGGCTGCGCTGACGGAGCAGCGTGCCCGGCTGCCAACATGAGCCTGGAATCCCTGCTTCGGCCTTCAGTCCGGCAGCAGTGCCCGCAGCGAGCAGGGCGACTAAGTGATCCTGTATATCGTTACAGCCACACGTTTCCTGGGGCCTTGGATCTACGCAGCGGCTGGCCATCAAAGACGCAGACTGCCTGTGCGCTTTGGTCACCGTGACGCCAGTGAGCCCTACTGCGCATCCTCATCTCTGGCTGCGCTGATGGAGCAGCGTGCCCGGCTGCCTATGTAAGGCTGGAATCCCTGCTTCGCCCTTCAGTCCGGCAGGAGTGCCCGCAGCGAGCAGGGCGACTAAGTGATCCTGTATATCGTTACAGCCACACGTTTCCTGGGGCCTTGGATTTACGCAGCGGCTGGCCATCAAAGACGCAGACTGCCTGTGCGCTTTGGTCACCGTGACGCCAGTGAGCCCTACTGCGCATCCTCATCTCTGGCTGCGCTGACGGAGCAGCGTGCCCGGCTGCCTATGTAAGGCTGGAATCCCTGCTTCGCCCTTCATTCCGGCAGGAGTGCCCGCAGCGAGCAGGGCGACTATGTGATCCTGTATATCGTTACAGCCACACGTTTCCTGGGGCCTTGGATCAACGCAGCGGCTGGCCATCAAAGACGCAGACTGCCGGTGCATTTTAGTAACTGACGCCAGTGAGGCCTAGTGCGAACCCTCATCTCTGGCTGCGCTTACGGAGCAACGTACCCGGCTGCCTATATAAGCCTGGAATCCCTGCTTCGGCCTTCAGTCCGGCAGCAGTGCCCGCAGCGAGCAGGGCGACTAAGTGATCCTAAATATCGTTACAGCCACACGTTTCCTGGGGCCTTGGATCTACGCAGCGGCTGGCCATCAAAGACGCAGACTGCCTGTGCGCTTTGGTCACCGTGACGCCAGTGAGCCCTACTGCGCATCCTCATCTTTGGCTGCGCTGACGGAGCAGCGTGCCCGGCTGTCTATGTAAGGCTGGAATCCCTGCTTCGCCCTTCAGTCCGGCAGGAGTGCCCGCAGCGAGCAGGGCGACTAAGTGATCCTGTATATCGTTACAGCCAAACGTTTCCTGGGGCCTTGGATCAACGCAGCGGCTGGCCATCGAAGACCCAGACTGCCTGTGCGCATTGGTCACCGTGACGCCAGTGAGCCCTACTGCGCATCCTCATCTCTGGCTGCGCTGACGGAGCAGAGTTCCCGGCTGCCTATGTAAGCCCCGAATCCCTGCTTAGCTCATCAGTCCGGCAGAAGCGCACGCAGCGAGCAGGGCGACTATGTGATCCTGTATATCGTTACGCGTAAAACAAACGACCTTGCCACGTTATAGTAATTACCTTACTTGTTGCCCTGCTGCCGGACAAGCGAAAAAATATATTTTTTTTTGTGTGTTGACTACTTTTTGACGCGGGCACACGATGACAAGGAAAGACGAAAAGGAACTCGCAAGTGTCTTTTCTGACTTCCGTAGGGAATTGCGGGCTGAAATGAGGAAAATCAAAGATAGTCTGCGCTTCTGTAGGAACACCTGTGACGAAGTTAAAGCGATTGCTGGAGACATCAAGGCGTTACGTGAAAAAATAAAAAGGTTAACAGCTCAGAATCAACATCCCAAAGCAGAAAACGAGAGATTTGAAAGAAGGTCGACGAGCTCCAACAATATCAGTGAAGTAATAACCTGCAAATTAAGAGTGTACCAGAGCAGCTCGACTCGACCACAGTGATAAAAAAGATCTGTGAACTTGTCGGTCAATAGGTAACTGATACTGATATCGTCATTTGTCATCGGGTGCCCACGGCCCGCGGAAAAGATAAGGACATCATATTACGGTTCATATCACGAACCTAGCTCAACACGTTCCTTGCCAAGTAAAAAAAAAGAACCTGTCATCTGAAGATGTGAGATATGAGGGCACAGGCACCACTACCAATTACGTGAATAACCACTTAACACGACAGAACAAGCTACTTCTTGGGGCTGCTCTGGCGGAAAAGAAAATGGCCGGATGGAAATACTTCTGGGTGAGCACGGGCAAAATTTTGAATGGAAAGATGAACAGACCGATGCCATTCGAATTTTAAACAAAGATCATATCGCCCGCATCAAATAATTTTATATGTCTTTGTGTTGGTCCGGGCATTTCATTTAATCAGTATGATGCTCTACTCAGCCTTTTTTATTACTGAATCGTCCACACTAAAATTAAATCTTCGTTATTTACATCTATGTCTTTCCTTGTTACACTTGAATCTCATTAGCGGAAGAAACAAACAAGATGAGCTGGACATTTGGCTAAATTCTCTGCAAGTTAATTTTGATGCATTCATTTTCACAGAAACATGGTTAGCAAAGATGAACCTTCTCCTACTTCTACTGGCTACATGCCAATACGATTAGACAGAACTGGTAGAGGTGGTGGCCTGATTATTTATCTACAACGAAAGTATGCTTATCGTATGGTTGATGAGTGCACAGTTATGAATAGGGATGAAGGGTGTCTAACGGTGGAAACCACCACGTTTTTAGTTGATGAACAGTAGAAACAACCGACTGGATACAAGCGGCGTTTCCTACAGCATTTTCGAAAATGTAATAACCTATTGTATTAACACTAATAAGCAGGTCTTTCTCTTGGGAGATGTAACCATCGACACGTTGGCTGACGAATCTTCTGCTCGCGACTTAATGAATCTCTTATCCTCTTATGGGTGCAAAAATGCTAGTACCATGCCAACCCAAATTACGTCACAAAGTTCCACTTCTATAGATATGTGTTTAAGACCTGAATGCGTCAGATTATAAAGCAGGGCCTTTATCGTGCGACATCAGTGACCATCTGCCCACATTCTTTGCAACACAACGCACCCAACTACGAACTTTAAACGCAGCAGGCTTGAATATGAGGTGTTGAATGACTCCTCCTTAAGCTACATTCATCTTTAATTAAGGGGCTGACTCGTCAAGTGTGTACGTATAGCAGGATGCAAATTCTGCGTACGAGGTTTTTCTCCGGATCTTTCTTAGTCGCTACAATGATGTATTTCCGCTGAGAGAGCATGGAAAATGTAACCGGAAAATTAAAAATCTCTGGACGGACTCCGACTTACTAAAACACATTAGGAAGAAAAATAGTATGTTCCAAAAATTCATAAAATTCAAAGGCGGCGACTAGTTCAAAGAATTTCAGAACTATCGCACTAAATTAAACGCTGATATCAAGAAAGCCAATCTTGCATATTATCAAACAATATTTGCCAGGATAAGAACGGACCGGAAGAAGTTCTGGAGGCAGGTAAATTACCTTACTGGCAGAAACCCATCACCGGTTAATGCTGACGAAATAGTAATCAATGACTCCATAGTAGGCAAGACGCTAGCAGATGAAATTAACGAGTATTTCATTAATGCAGTCGTACCTCAGCATTCTGTTCAACAAAGTGGGAACTATTGGCCTTCTCGTCGAGTGCATTCATTCGTATTGGAAGCCGTTACTGAAAGAGAAATCAATGGTCTTATAATACACTTAAAAATAATGTCGCAAATGAGTATGATGAAATTAAATTTTGAACTTGTAAATCGAGTGTAATTAATAATCAGCACTGTCCTAGCCTATCTCATTAATCTCACGTTTTCTACTGTAGACTTCCCGGATAAACTAAAGCTGGCCAATGTTATTTCAATACACAAAGGAGGCAGAACTGACGATATTACGAATTACCGACCAATCTCAGAGCTACCGGTTTTTTCAAAGATTTACAAGTTGTCAATCAATAACCGGCTATCAATACATATAACCAAGTATCATATATCGCCGTCGCAATATGGTTTTCAGAAAAATAAGACAACTCAGGACACTCTTGCCGTCAAGCAGCAAATAATAAATTTTGAATATCAGCTTTCTACCTTAGGAATATTTCTCGATCTACACAAAACTTTTGATTCCGTTGACCACGAAACCTTAGCTATTAAATTAGATTGCTATAGGATTCGAGGCATCACATTGGACCTTATCAAGAGCTACTTATCGTTTCGGCGTAAGTTTGTTATTATAGACTGTACTTTTTCAAAACTACTTGACATTAAACTAGGTGCCCCGCTAGGTTCGATATTAGGCCCGTTACTTTTCCTTTTGTATGTGATTGACATAACGGAGCTACAAAGACCACCCACAATAACCATGTTTGCAGACGACACTAGTTTATTTTTTCAGGTAGAACACTGCATGACATTGAGCAATCGGCCAATATGTATTTAAATGATTTATTCACATGGTTGCAACACAACTTCAGTTGAATGCAGTAAAAACAAAGTGCATGGTATTTATGCCAATCAATAAGCATAAAAAATATTTAACTTTCAGTACAGAGGACACATCTTAGAACAAGTGTGCAAAAGTTCCTTGGGGTATGGTTCAGTGATGAGTTGTCTTGGACCCCTTATGATAGTCATCTGCTATCCGAACTCCCGAAGTCTATTGAATGTATTTAGAAAGAAAGCTTTTATTCTACCTCTGTGGCTAAAGGAATCCCTATATTATTCCCTGTTCGATTCTAAAATTTTGTATGGCATTCTGGTCTGGGGAACAACGACAAAAGGGAACTATGATAGGCTACATATGCTGCAAGAACGTGTCCTCCGAATTTTTGTGAACCACACCGGCTCTATTAGATTGTAGTCGACGCAACCACTTTTTCTAAGATTTGATGTTTTACCAGCAAGTAATGTCTATTTATGGATACTTGGACAGCAAATATATAAAAAGAAACTGCACAGTGTAATAGACATGTTAAATACCTCTGCTTCTAATTGAGATTACTGCTTACCTAGAAAAAGGTTCAAACGTGAACTGCGGGCAATATTGTTTTCCGTTGACATCGCTAAGTAACAATTTTGTTTTCAATTGCCACTTCTTTTTACGTGTTTTTTGTTATATTTGAGCCAATCTTCAATGTGATTTAAAAAAAAAACATTCCATAGTGCTTAAGAACAGTCATGATCTGTGTATGCGTGTACTTTCCGTAACGATGCTTCTCTTTTTTTTTACCAGCTCTCTGCTGTACTGCTGTAGGTTGCTCCTTTTGTTACGGGGGCAGAAACCTCGTCAGGCCGCCATGCCTTTGGTCTCTGCCACCCGCAGGATGATGTGATTTTGCTGCAATTAAAAACTGTCTGACTGACTGACTGAAATGTGAGATAAAATGGTGCGATTACTGCAAGCAAATTTTGTCGCGCACAAAATTGGTTGAGGACATGCTACTTTGCTCTCTATTCTGCGAAAGATAACTAACTGCGTTCGCTATACCAAAATAAAATCTTTGATTTCTGACGTGTTAACATGTATTTATGTGAAACCTAAAAATCAGTCCTAGCCCCCGCCACTCTCATAAAAAGCTGCGCTCTCATTATACACTCCTCTGTATAAATCGCCTACAGGTTTATGCACTAGAATTAAGGCTCTCGAACAATTTTATTCTACAGATACGAAGTCTGCCGCCACCCAGCTCGACGTTCAGCGCTTTGGTTACCGCTTGGGAGGGAATGTGGCCTTCACATGATTCTCGTGCTTACTTGTGAAATGTCCATACGTTAGCGAAATGATTGAGGTTGAGAGGCAGGAAGGCTATGCTTTGTAAAGATTCCCTTTGATGAATTTTTTAAAGCTGTGAATAAATGTTTCCTCTCAGATGCAAGCAAACTACTTCGTAGTGAAGCAGCTGGTCAGTGTAATATCAGCATCTAGTTCTTTCAGACATTATCAGACTATTGTGAGAATCCGCTATACAGAGGAGCTGGATATAATCGACACAAATTTGAGAGAAATTTCTGGTGTAAGAACTAACATAAGAAAGCATTCTGGAGAACAATTTCTGCGCTTCAATCTTCTTGTCAGCGACACACGAAGCTTGGTCTCAAACTATCAGCTGCATTCCAAACCTATCGCTGATATATGCTCCTTGTTGCTTCTTTAAGTGCAATGGAACCGTTGAAACGTACATGTGTGCTAAAGTCTTTTCTTTTATTTTCTTGTGAAGGAAACCTCAAGCACTTCAGCTAAAAAAATTCCTACGTTTGAATTGTTGCATTAAAAACACGGTCATAGCTCTTGCAGATACAGCATGGTGCAGAACCAATACACTGTAGCGCAGCAAAAGACGAGCACACAAGAGACGAGAGACGAACGCCACGAGCGCTAACTTCCAACAAATTTTATTCTCCTGAAGCATCACATTTATACACCGGAAAACAGTAATCACACGTGCGAACACAACGATATCTTAGAAAAACGGTCTCTTTATCTGAGAGGAGAATGGAAGGTGTGCTTACACACGAGCATCCTGACCTATTTATCTTTTAGGCTTCAATGATTTCGCGCGTTAACCTTTCTCTACTTTTTCCTATTACAAGACTTTTATCAAAGAAAGGCTTTCAGGGTTTTGACTTGCATGCGAGAATGTGCTCAACCAGCGATTCGCCTTGCCCGTTTCTGACGCTGCGAGCGTGTTCCATTAGGCGCTCGTTCAGACATCTCCCCGTCTGGCCGATATAGTGTTTCCCGCATGACAAGGGAATTTGATATACAACACCTTCATCGCACGGGACGTAGGGCTTCTGGTGCCTAGTTGCGCATCCGCGCGCTTTGTTGGTGTTGGTTTTTCCCAGTTTGCACAACGTTGCAAGTTTTTTCGGCGCCGAGAACACGACGGTCGCATTCGCTCGTTGACCAATTCTTTTTAAATTGTGGGAAATCTTGTGTAGATAAGGTAATACAACAAGGTTATTTCGTTCACGAGGAACTGGGTTTGGATTACATTGATTTTCTGGTTTCATTCTCTTAACAAGTTTTTCTGCTACAGAAACTTGAACATGGGAGGGGTATCCGGCATTAGTAAGCCTCTTGGACTGCTCTTGAAAACTATCGGTCATCATTTGCGGACAAGATTTCTGGAGAGCATTTCGAAAACATGAATTGACAGTACCTCTTTTTATCAGTTTTGAATGAGCGGAGTGATCTAGGCACCAGAAGCCCTACGTCACGTGCGATGAAGGTGTTGTATATCAAATTCCCTTGTCATGCGGGAAACACTATATCGGCCAGACGGAGAGATGTCTGAACGAGCGCCTAATGGAACACGCTCGCAACGTCAGAAACGGGCAAGGCAGATCGCTGGTTGACCACATTCTCGCATGCAAGTCAAAACCCTGTAAGCCTTTCTTTGATAAAAGTCTTGTAATAGGAAAAAGTAGAGAAAGGTTAACGAGCGAAATCATTGAAGCCGAAAAGATAAATAGGTCAGGATGCTCGTGTGTAAGCACACCTTCCATTCTCCTCTCAGATAAAGAGCTCGTTTTTCTAAGAAATCGATACTGTTCGCACGTGTGATTACTGTTTTCTGGTGTATAAATGTGATGCTTCAGGAGAATAAAATTTGTTGGAAGTTAGCGCTCGTGGTGTTCGTCTCTCGTCTCTTGTGTCCTCGTCTTTTGCTGCGCTACAGTGTATTGGAACTATGTACCAATAAGCCCAAAAAGCCATGCTAATGGTGCAGAACTTTGCTTAAGGAACTTAACTTTTCCAAAACAAAATTTATGTGTTTTACTAACCGAATGTCTCGATTTGAAAGAGCGTATTCTTTAATTAACAGTCCAGTCGAGTTGGTAATCACGTATAAATACCTCGGTCTTCACGTTCATTCAGACCTAACATGGAACAACCACATTAACCTTATTCTTGCATCTGCTAATCGGTCTTTATGCCTCTTAAAACATAACTTGAAACATGCTCCCTCTCACCTTCGATTACGTGCTTACACCACTCTTTTTCGACTTAAAATTCAATATGCTTCGGCTATTTAGGACGGTCATCAAGCATATTCAATAAATAACATCGAATCATTGCAGAGTCGCGCAGCTCGTGGCATCTATTACGATCATGCACGTCTTTCCAGCATCTCAGCCCTGAAAAACGCGCTGATCTGATAGTAATTAAATAATTGGTTTTTGGGGAAAAGAAATCGCGCAGTATCTGCCTCATATATCGTTGGACACCTGAACCGCGCCATAAGGGAAGGGATAAAGGAAAGAGTGAAAGAAGGGAAGAAGAGGTGCCGTAGTGGAGGGCTCCGGAATAATTTCAACCATCTGGGGATCTTTAACGTGCACTGACATCGCACAGCACACGGGCGCCTTGGTGTTTCTCTTCCAAAAAAAAGCAGCAGCCGCGGTCTGGTTCGAACCCGGGAACTCCGTATCAGTAGTCGAGCGCCCTAACCACTGAGCCACTGCGGCGGGCGCTGATCTGCAATATCTATATCTCCGTCGTAAAGTGGCGCGCTTATCACTTTTTCATAAACAGTATCTTCACTCAACACTTCATATTTACTTTTTTTCTTTGCCTTCCTCCATTTGTGACGGCCGCGACAATCCGTTTAAAGTTAAGCGCTTGTCATGCCGTACATTTAACTATGCACATTCATTAATTCCACGCACTATAACCAACTAGAGCGCTCTCCTTTCAGATGTTGCTACAACTACTGATCCGGAGAAATTTTATAAACTAAAATCTGCCACTACTTCTGCCTAACATCTTTTTGTACATTATAAACTTACCAGTGCATTAGATGTTTGTCTTTTATTTCTGTTATTGATGATTCTCGTTGTTTTATTTTCATTCGGTTGTGGATAGACATTGTTTAACTTGTATTAAATTTACTGGGTTAATGTTTCTGTTTCTTGCCATTTATGCTTCAACGTTTAATTATGTCGGTTTTGTATTTTTATTCCAATGATCCATATGCTTTATCTGTTTTTTTTGTAGTTTCTTCACACTTTTGGCTTATTTATTTCTTACTTTAGATTCTTGCCTGTACCCCCCCCCCCTCTAAGTAATACACACAAATTGAGGGCATTTAGTTTTATTTTGTATAAAAATAAATAAAAAATATATTGTTAACAAATGTGCTCCATGGAATTGAAAGTACCCACCGTTACTGAAGGAAGCAGGGCGACGACATTAAAAATTATTCAGCCTTACATGAAGATGGAGCGTCTCTGAAGGGCTGGTTCTGGAACTGTGGCAAGAAATACTTTATCGTGCCCTCCAGGAAGCATTTTGATTCAAGTATTAAAGTAGCTTACAAAATTCTGAAGAGAAAAATATGTGCTCTTCTGTCTTGTTCCGCAGGCGTTCTGCAAAAGCCACATAATTGATATTTTAAAAATTGAAAGCTTTGTGGTAAGTGCCTATGCAAACAAACACCGTGAATAGGTTCACAAACTCTGCATAGCGCCCTTTCATCAAATTTAGCATTTTACCCTCTAAATTATTAATGTCTTCCGACCGCACATAATTTTCTGGTCGACCCCATTGATGCCCTCTGATGTGCTGGAGACGTCGGCACTTCACACAGGGCCGCTTTTTCCTTTTTCCTTAAACTAATAAACATATAGCACTCATTTCACAATGCTCCGCGTGCACTGTGCATATTTTCGCGCTATAGATTGAAGTGATGGAGACGACGATGTGTAATGCGCAGCGCGAGAGTGTGCTGCAGTTTAACACGAGGCATGCCCAAACAGCACAAGTAATTGGCCCAACACTGGAACTGTATTGGCAAAGCTGGTCCTACCAAGGACTAGGATGGAACCATCCTGTTGCAATATTGGGCCGATCAACTGTGCTACTTGGGTGTTCGGCGGCGGCGATAGCATAGTGTCCTCGTGCAGTGGCCAGCGAAGCTGATAACTCCGCACCGCTACGGGTTCCAGGGTATATTTTCTTTCTGCACACTCAAGGGCAGGTACGCTGCAAGAGCCTTCGTTGGGTTTCACCCTCTGAGGCAAAGCTTTCGCACTGAAAAGTTCAGTATACTAGACTTGCACGCCGCAGCTAGGAGGCTAACGACCAGGAGTTACTCTCAAAGTTTGCAAGCTAGGGGACTGGAGAGACGGTGCATTGTTCGAATAAGCAGAACAAGTGTGCGTTTTAAAACAGAACTTCGCTACCTTACACGCCCCTGCGATTCAGAAGGCGACACATCGTAACCACTGTCGTCTGCTAGTGTAGCGGTAGTGTTCACCCTCATCGCTTGCCTAGGGCACTTGCTTGGTGCAGAAGGCTGTTGTCGCTACATGTCAAGGCATTCGAAACCGTAGCTAAGCGTCAGAAAAAGTGTCGCAATATGTTTATCATTTGATTCCTCGCTCTCTTTCTTAACCTACCACAGCCCAACAATAAGCATCATCTACCGTTTAGCAATAGGCTTTTGACTTCGGCTTTTGTCTCATAGTTCTAAGACTGAATTTCGTTACTTTCTTTACTCTCGATACAAATTCATTCTGTGTGCGCAACCATAACTTTTTCAGTTGCGATTGTCCATGATTTAAATGTTACTTACCAGCAAATCGAGTCCTCCGACTTAAATATCTTATGGTGATCTCTAAGGAACTTTTCGCCGTACAGAAATCGCATATGTCTTAGATGATAATTATTTTTAACTGTATAACTCCACCGCCCCCCCCCCCCCCCCCGAGTAAGAAAAATGCAAACTAAAGACTAATAAAGTTGTATAATTTTTTCTGAAAAAAAGTAGCAACTTAAATCTCTAGTTGTAATTGTATTATGTTCCCCCAAAAATCATGTTTTAGCTCGTCACCGTTATACAAACAACTTCCGGGCGACTAAGGGGAGGTGAGAAATTTCAGCCCCATAGCTAGTTGATTGAATCAACCTAGCTTTGTGTTAGTGTTGAATGAGCCTTTAGCTACCAAAGTGTTTCCTACCATCTTTGAGGATTTGTGACTGGCCACGCAGGGAAGGCTTTCAGGGTTAACGTTGAAGTGACGCTCAAACTGTAGGAAGGTGCAAAGGAGCGCAAAGAACATGGATGGTTGAATAAATACAAAGAGACGCGCTGACTTCTTGTTAGCGCTGTTTTTTCTCTACCTATTGAACAAACTAGGCAAAAATCGCCACTCCTAAACAGCTCCAACACCCTCACGCAAAAATTGGTTTGGATATTTATTGAATCATGGTGTTCGGCAATAACTGGCACGTTCTAGAGATTAACACCGTTTTCTCATCTTCTCCGTATTGCACTGCAGGCCAATACCAGCTGTGTTTTCTACGTATTCTTCGCTCCTTGCTGTAAACATAGACCAACCAAGCGACGGGACGTCATCGCAGTTGGATGAACACCAGTAAAAAAAGGACGTTGGAGAAGCATGCCCAATTTGTATTTTATAATGGTAGTTCGCAGTAACTTATTTTTTATTTCTGATTATTCACTGCACGAAACTTTGTTTCTGATGTAAAGAAAACTGCTGCGCTGTTCATGTTATGCGCATTGGGCACGTTGCCGCTATATTCGTGGGCGGATGTTGAGAAAGGGAATTACAAATTCGGCTTAGTACGGGTGGCACGATGACAATAAAAGGAAACAAAATCGAAGTACTTGTGCTTCTCATTTCGCTTATCCGAGAAACTATCGAAGTGTTAACAGCCTGTTTGGAGGGCTACTTTTTAGCAATTTACACTATACAAAAACGATGCTACTGAAAATAATAGTTTTAAAAATGATGTTGATGGCGAAGTAGATCAGTTGGATTGTTATCACTTACTTGCACAAAACTCCGGGGGGAAGAACTGGTGCGGGTGGCTATAGAATGGAGTGCAATGAAGCATATGCCCTGACTGCATAGGTTTTGTGTGTAAGGCTTGACTTTAGGTGGCGAGCATCGCCTCGTTGCTGCACCAGCTCATCTAGTGTATTCAGCTGCGCATGTTCTTGGAGCGCCACGATCGGGGCAATGCGGGGAAGGCTAGTGATGACCCTCATTGCCTCTCGATTAACAGCTTCTAGACGATCCCATTGAGTCCTCGTCAAATGCTGTAATTGGGCTTGGTAAACGAGGCGCGGTTGCACAAGTGCCCGCACCAACTGTCGGGTAACGTTAGAGCCGGCTCCGCCTGTTTTAGGAGCAATGCATCTAATCAGACCCAACGCCTGAATGGCTTGCCTTTTAGCCCGATAAAGCAAAGCAGTACCTGCTCCTGACTCGTGTATTGTCAAGCCCATAATTTTTACGGTCGAACTTTCTTGAAATGGAGTTTCGGATAGATGAAGATTAATTGGTGTTGCAGCCAGTTTACGACGCCCCCAGCGGTTGGCGACTGTCACGAACGTGGTTTTGCTAACTGAAAGCTGCAGACTAATTGAAGAAGCAAAAGTCGACATAATATCTATGGCTGATTGCAGGCCTGCTGCTTGAGTCATCAGGTCGTTGTGAGTGCTCCACACCGTTATGTCATCAGCATACAATAAGAACTTTATCTCAGAGACATCATGTAAGTGTCAAACAAGGGGGGTGAAAGCAATAATAAATAATGTTGGCGATAACACCCATCCCTGGGGAACGCGGCGGAGAAGCACAAATGATCCGACGGCCTCACCACTGAGGCGCATGGCAAAGTGTCGGCCTTCAAGGAAGGATTTAGCAAAATAGCGCACTCTAACGGGGAAATGCAGCATGTCAATCGATTCCAGGATGACAGCATGACTGATATTATCGTACGCCTTTACAACCTCCATGGCCAGTACAGTACGTACATTGTAGCTGCGAGTTGAGGCTAGAACTGCTGACACCAAGACAGCCAGTCCATCTTCTTTTTGTCTCAATAATCTTTTGTCTCACTCTCCGTTCTCCTCACTTCTGCACTGTTTTATTTTATTTTTTATTAATGATAAAAAGGGCCACCATATAGTGTTTCAGTGAATTCCGCCACACTGAAGAAAAGCGTGCCACCAACAGGGCCTCCAGAACAGTTCCGCTATTTTAAGACTGGCCGACGCCGGCCTTTTTTCTGGTTTCAGAATGAGTGGGAGAGCAAGGCACTCGGCTGAACTAGAAACTCGACATATTAAGTTTTTTAGATGGATACATGGCTTTTTCTGGTATTCTGTAAAATATGCTGTCGGGCTAGTTGGCACACTGCATTAGGAACTTAAACCGGCCAAAAAGACCCACAGGAAAACTGAGAAGGGGAAGATAAGGAAGAGGCCCATTCTTCTTCTACGTTTTCCTGTGTGCGTCTCTTTTGGCAGATTTATTGTCTTTCTGATATATTGATGTTTGTGCAGCAGCAAAATACGTATTCGTTGCTGAGAAAGTTGCCGCCATTCTATCCAAATTTGCTACATATGCACCGTGATGGACAGGTTTCAGCTGTGTTCAAGTAAATGGAGCTGTAGCCAGGCCACAGGGATCTACGGTATTTTGGGTGTCGATGAATACAGGTTACTCTCAAAATTGGCCGGTGATAGTGACACCGGTATTTCGTATTTTAGCCTCTTTTCCGTTTTCATTGAAACTGGCGTCTTTGTTAGTGTGCTAAATCGATCGATACAGGCCATTCAGTTTGTCTTCCTTGTACCTTTAAGAGCTGTCACAGCCGCATTTCGTTGCGCAGGATTAATAATGAGTGTCTTTGTTTTCTTCGACCACCTAATTCTGTTTCTTTAGAACGACTGCGAACTGAACTTGAGGATACAGATTTTTTGGCACGATGTAATCTTTAGTATAAAAGGCGCCCTATTCGACAATAAATTTTTAGATTCGTAGCATTTTACTGTTAAAGTTGTGATCAGTGCACACTCTCTCCATTAGTACCCCAATGTTGGTAGCACTGAATGGTGAGTGCAGTAGCAATTGCACACTGGCGGAATTGAAGAATCAGAAACCGATGCAGCACCAGACAGACAATACTTGGATGACTGCAGCAGCAATTTGCCTCTATGCTTTGAAAAACAGTACAGCACACTCGCGTATGCCTCGATGAGTTTTCATTATTATCGTCCGCCTGACTACGCCCACTGCAGGACAAAGGCTTCTCCGGTTAACCCTGTCCTGTGCCAGCTGCGGCCACCCTATCCCCGCAATCTTCTTATCTCATCCATCCAATTTTCCACTCACCCCTGCTATACTTGCCTTCTCTTGGAATCCAGTGCGTTACTCTTAAATACCATCAGTTATCTCGCCTACGCATTACATACCCAGCCCAAGCCCATTTCTTCCTCTTGGTTTTGATTGTAATGTCATTAAATCATACTTCATCCCTCGTCCACTCCGCCGTCATCCACTAACTTAACATTGCAGTTATCATTTTTCTTTCGACTGCTCGCTGCGTTGTCGTTAAGCTGGAGCATTTTCGTAAGCCTCCACATTTCTGCCCCATAGGTACTGGTGAGATAGAGCTGTTCTATGCTTTTCTCTTGAGGGATATGGGCAAACCGCCATTCATGAACTGAGAGGACCTGCGAAATGCTTTCCATTCTAATCTTATCCTTCAGTTATTTCGCTCTCGTGATTTGGATCTGCGGTCACTACCTGCCCTAAATAGACGTATTCCATTACCACTTCCAGCATCTCGCTACCAGTACTAAACTACTGTTCCCTTCAGAGACTGTTGAATATAACTTTGTTTTTTTACATAATGATTTTTGGACCCACAGTATGCTCCACCTGTTTAACTCATTGACCATGTTTTGCAGTTTTCCAATGGCGACCTGTCCGAAGCCAAATTCTAGCAGCCTCCACTGCGTCACAGGTATGTCCGGGGGGTTTGTGTGGGTAGACAATGCCCGTATCGAGGCAAGGAAGACTAAGGAAAGCGACATTTACCGTACCTCCGGAGTTGTTGGTGTGTCTGTTTTCATGTAAACCAAGCACCACACTTCGATAATCATCGTGCAGTAGATAAGCTTTAAAGCCTCTTCCTTAATTCAGCTGATTCCCGTACGTCTATTATCCATTTTATTCTCGCAGTTTACCAAGGCACAACGATGACTTGATAAACTTTTTAATATTCGCTGATCATGCCTTTTCACAATTCCTCTTTCTAAGGCCTTGCTGTCATCTGATGAATATAGGCTATTTGCTTTACGTGGCTATCAAAAATTGATGCTATTATAAGTTAACTTATTTACAGTGTGGATCTGCAATTGTTATATCTAACGCTACGTCATACAAACGCGATATAACATTTCAAACAGAAAAAAGTGCGACAAGTCTATTTAGAATTTGACAAATCCATTTTGCTTCAAACAGCAAAACTAAATTTTAGCATCTATTGCTCACCTTCCACATCTTACAATTAGTTTTTTCTTGAACTAGATGTCATCTTCTAAATTTTCAATCGTGAAAATAAGAACATCGTCGTCTTACATTATTACATTAATACTTACATAACAGACATTTGTGATAGCTTTTGTTCGTTATGCACAAACTGCTTGCTCGGCTAGAGATTGGAGTCACTATTAGTGTCACCTACAGGCATTGTTTATCAAGGCTCTAGCACCCTCGTTGATCATGAATTATCTATTGTTATTGCGCCTTTCATCGCAGGAGTCATCAATTTTGATATCACGGACCATTACTCCATTTTCCTATTAATCGAACGCCCGAACAATGCGATCCCCAGAATACGCTATGAGCAATCACTTGATAACTAATCACGCGCGCAACCTGCACACATTTCTTAGTGTGTAAATAGTTTGTGTATATTACCTGTCCCCCTATCCTCTCTTCTTGTCCCCTCACCTCTTTCATTTCATTTCTCCACTCTGCCTGTTATACGTTATTTCCGCTGCCCCAGCTGAGGTGCTTCAGTATGGATGTCAGATGCCGGGGCTAGCAAAAATCTTCTCCTTCATTTTTATTATTTCTTAATAAATCACTGCCACTACTGATAGAAACCGGTTTGTTGAGATAGTAACTCAGACTAGCTGAGAAAGTATTCTACAATAAACATGCGGCAATATTGCGTTCAGTATATTTTCTGCGAAGGTCAAAGAAATGTTTAGCTCATGCACATCAGTAAGTCCGATCACTCATTGGTATTCAGTTCCCTTGAACCCATGGATCACCAAAATCCTTCTAAACTATATAAATAAAAGATAACCTTCCAAAAAGGGTAGAACACAGCCATTTACCGTTCACCGAAAACAGCGGTTTTAAACTTATTCAGATATTTTCTCCGCAGTACTTAACTCTATAAAGAAGAGTACTACCAAAATGAAATATTTAGAAATAAAAATGGTACTCGCAAGAATTGTGTAACAATTAAGGATTTCTTGATTCTAGGTGAAAAGAAAACAAGGATAACTAAAGTTTATGATGGCGAGAGTTCTTTAACTAATCAAACCGACATTGCAAATGCATTTATTCTTTTTTTCTTGCACTGCGGTTCCTTGCCTGCAAGTAGTTTCTGTTGCTCTCGAAGATGCCCTCATTCTTATTCCTTGCGCACTATTTCTCCACACAGTGTTTCAGGTAATTTCTAGTCGAAAATATAGCGCTCCTGGGATTGATTAAGTTCCTTTTTCTAAAATAAAGCTGGTTGGTCGAGAGTTGTCCAATTTTCTTAGTCGCATTAATCATTTAGTATTTAATGCTGGTGTTTTTCCCGCTGAACTTTAAATGCGCAAGGCGATATCAATCTTCAAGAAAGGCGACAAAGAGCACGTAACGAACTACCGTCGAATAGCCATAATACTTTTCTATAGTAAAGGTAGAAAAGCTAGTAGTTAATCTTATAATGAACTACCTCCTTAAAATCAAACTGTAAGCCGATCAGCTATTTAGATTCTGTTTTAATTAATCCATCGCTATCGTGAGTCGAATTCGCAGACAGAGTTTAAAAATACATAAATAATGGGTTTTTTGCCTGTGCGGTTTTCTTAGATTCCAATAAAGCATTTGAAACCACGCTATATTTTACACTAAATTAGAATCGTCGGCATTTGTGGATATTCGTTAGCATTTTTATGAAGTTAACCCACTAACCGTATACAGTTTGTCCGGTTACAAGAAACGCTTTCTTACCTTTTAGCTATAAATTTAGGAGTGCCCCAAGGTATCAATTTACGTCCACTTCATTTTCTCATTTACATCCAATTTCTATTTACAACTTTGTCCCTGCCTAACACAAGATGTCTACTTTACACATATTGTACGACTATATTCACTGAGGTTAGTAATTTCAAACAAGTAACAAACAAACTAAGCATGAATTTTCACAATATTGTTTTATGGTCTGAGAATAATTTCCTACAACTTAACCCAACAAACCACGTTGACGATATTTATCTCTACGCAAAAGCGATTATTGCGAGCTCGCACATTTAACTAAGAGAACATTTTATCCCTGCCTTCGAAATCCCTTACATTTCACGGCATCACGCTGGACTGCAATCTAAAATTCAATCTAGACACCAAATCTATGAGTAAAAAAATTTCGTTTGAAATAAGGGTGCCGTGCGATGTCAGTGCACGTTAAAGATCCCCAGGTGGTCGAAATTATTTCGGAGCCTTCCACTACGGCACCTATTTCTTCCTTTCTTCTTTGACTCCCTCCTTTGTCTCTTCCCTAACGGTGCGGTTCAGGTGTCCAGCGATATATGAGACAAATACTGCGTCATTTCCTTTCCTCCAAAAACAGTTATAATTTATAAGAGAATTAATAAAAACCAGACATTTTTTAATGCCATGTTCTCTTATCCCTCTTTTCGGTGTTCATTGACAGCACATTTAAATATTACATATCATCGTGGGTAATACCGACACCGCATTTGTCAAGAAGAGTTTATTTATCATCTTTAAAATCAAGCTTTTCGAAATTTACCTTTCAGCCCTTACATAATCTCTGCTTCACCTCTTTATTCTCACCTAAATATTCCGCCGTTAAAATGCCTCCTTAATGTTATGCTACGGCTCCTAATTTCTGCACTCGCAATGATAATCATAAACTTCTCTATTTCTCTGCTTCTTTTCCTCGCTAATAGTAACACTCGATTTTCTGAACAAAACAATATGCAACCACAAAAAGGAAGGAAAATTATGGAACACAAACTGCCTTTTTTTCTGCCATAAAAACCTGGAATTCTTTACCGCTAGTAGTCACACTAGCACGTTCGCTATCGCGTATAGACTCATTCAGCTTCATGGCATAATCTCATTTTCTGTTTCTCACTCCAACAGCAAACAGTCAAATTGTTCCTCACCTTGAATATTTTGACTTGTCTCTGCTTCTGTTTGTATTAATCCTCCATGCATTCATTCTCCATGGGTATCCGATGCTTTTTGTGTTTTCTCTTATGCAATTGCTGAAGAAGACGAAGTGGCTCCAGAGCAGAACGCCGTCCCTTCGCCTCTTCAGTTTTTTCTCTTTAACGACATTATAATGGAACCACTGTTTCTTTTTTGGTGACAGTAATTGAAGTGGCCGCTGTTGAACTTCAGTCCGGTCGGCCACCCTCTTCCGTCCAGAGGAAATGTCTTGGCCTCCCGAATGACGCAAACAGCCAGGCCACGGTGGTGTACTCGGCCACTAGTGATGGCTCTTCGGCTGACAACGGCTTCATCAGAGTCGTAAGCAAGAATGCCAAACGGAGGCGGCACAAACTTGAGAACTCGCCGTCATCGAGTACGTCCACGATTATAATGGAGCGAGGATCATCGGCTCATACTGTCCTATTTGTGCAAGAGACACCCACCGACAATCTTAACCATATCAATAGGCAAGTCACGTCTGCGTTCCTGGAGGCTCGAGTCCTGGGAGCACATAAAGATGTGAGGGTTAATCTTTTTAGGTATGTCGTCGCCATTGATGTCACGGACCGGAACGCGCTTGAGAGTTTCAGCAACATCAGAACGCTCGGCGGCATCAGCGTTCGATACCATGTCCTTCTAGGCAGTCGCACTACGGTAAGCGCCATTTACGACGTCGACGTAGCCACGCGAGACTCTGACCTGCCCAGCTTGGTTCAACCAGCTACCAAAGGTATAGCCATACTGCAAGCTCAGCGCTTTGTGAGGACAAAGTTCATCAAGTTGACCTTCCAAAGGGACTGGATTCCAACGTACCTGAAGGTTGGGCACTTTCGGCATGTAGTTAGAGCTTACGTCCTGAAGCATCTCCTTTGCCGGAAATGCATGAAGATAGCACATGCGAGTAGTGTGTGCAATTTCCCCATCGTGTTCCCACGGTGTACTCAGCCATACAGCGGCAATTCTTGCCGGGCAACAGTCCTTACGTGTGCCGATTGCCGCGGCCCTCATGAAGCTGTCTCAAAAGATTGTACTCGCCTGAAAAGGGAGAGGGCGATACTCAAACAAACGACAAGAGACAATTACACACACAGAGAACCTGCCGCTAAGGTGCGACGACGTCGTCGCCCTCGTCACAGACATTTTAAAAGTGTGCTTAGCATCGGAAAGGATCGTCCAAGAATTTCCGCAACTTGTCCTCCCCCTCCGCATAATACTTTAAGGATTTGGAGCAATATGAACGGCGAGGCACAGACGGTTGTCGCAGAGAGGTCTTGACCATTTCTGCCTGATCTACACACACCCGCAGTGACCAAGAAGGTATTGCGTGCTCAGAGTCGCGAGCCCATTGCTAATCAAGCACAAGTCACAACTCCCGTCCAACACCGGGACCGCCAAGTGACTTGGCCATCGCTCCCGAAACACCGAGCACCAAACCCAGCACCGCGCACCCAGTTAGTTTAGCCTACTGCTGGTCCGGTAGTAGGTCAGAAACCGGACCAGGTTGCAGACGAGCAAGCGATTGCAATGCTTAAGCCAATCGTGAATGCCATGCGTGTGCTGCTGTCTAGCATGCACATCCAAGCTGCCTGCAGATCCTGGATTTGTTGAATCCAGTGCTTGCAGCTGTCCAAAAGCTTTCACAACGCATCCTCTAGCGTCATCCTTTCGAGAGTGTCCGATGCTTACGTTGTTATCAATATTATCAGCCTCAGCGGCAAGCAGCCTTTCTTGACACTCAAACGTCTGCGCTACCTTGTGATGGAGGGCCCTCGATAGTTTCCAGTCAAGTCGTAGCAGTCAGCAGCCCTCAAGGTGTGCAGGCTACAGCTGCGGCGGCATCTAACTTACTGTACTTGTCTCATTGCTCGTCGTGCTTGATACGGACCGCATTTTTGAATTTCTTATTAATTCACGCCCCCCTCATCTGTCTCCCCCAGTGCAGGGTAGCCAACCGGAACATTTTACTGGTTAACCTCGCTGCCTTTCCTCTACCACTTACCTCCATCTCTATCTCATGCGCCTAAGCTTTACCGTTATATGCCTTCGTTTTTTGTTTTTAAAAATATTCCTGGGTCGATTTGGGGCGTTAAACTCCCATAATCAAAACCGAAACCAAGAAATTATGCCCGCCATATATTTTATAACGACAAGCTAACGACGTCCGGGTGTTGGCTGATTTATGATCATCCGCAAAATATCTAACCTTTCGACTGCTTGGAGCCTCCAGATTTGCAGAGTTGTGTAAATTGGCAGAGTAATACGTCGAAACGCATTACTGCGCATCAGTTTACCTCTTTGCCCGAGTGTGTGTAAGTCCCATCGGTAGCCAGCTAGTTGTGGCATGTATGTTGAGGAATACTGACCATCCTTTTTTTGAAGCCAAATTTTGAGAACTGAATTCAGTGTACTCTTTTTGTTTAAACCGAAAAGTCCATCCTCTACTTATTGAATTTATTTTTCCATGCCGTTTCGGTTTCAGCAGCGACATTACAAGCTAGCATCTGATCAGCCGAGGCATACAAAATGTGAAATAGAATAATTTGCGGCCATGCCGGCTTTGGAAACAGTTTAGTGCAAGAGCATGAGATAATTACAACTATAAAGCAATGGTTATTTTGCAGTTTTTGTATGCCTTACGTGATCTCATACCCACTTGTGATGTTGCGACTATTATCTGACAACTGGAACTATAGTGGACGAAGTTATATTATTGATTTAGCACTCAACTCCACGCGATGATCAGTGTTTACTTATGTATACTATGTCATTCCAGGGCAAATACCCACACAGAAAATTTGTTGCCTCCACTCCTTAACACATCTCGCTGAATTAGACGGTGACCGGTCTGGTGGACGATGTGTCATTCTCCTCGTCCCTTCTTTCATGACTGGCAAAAAATGCATTTAAAGACTGCTGACAAATATATCAAGAATGGTTAAAGATCATGTAAGGCGGCCAAGTTAACCTCCATTGTACCTACAATTGCAACTTTGATCTCACGACTAGAAACAATAAAGTGCATAAACCAATTTTACTTCACTAAGACTTCTGGTTCCTGACCCCTTCAATGTTTATTTATCCAAAGAGATTACAGTGAATATGGGATCTTCATAGCACATTTTCTTTCCCTCAAGAAAAATACGGCATATAGTTTCTTAAATTAAGCATGACAACATTTGCAAGTGTCCTTGGCAAATGTGCCATGACATTGCATGAGGCAGAGAAACCAACAGAGATGACGAACATGCAGGAAATGTAGAAGTCAATTTTTTTGTGGAAATATTGTTCACAAAGAATTGAAAACAGCTGTATTCTAAAGCAGTTGCCAGGAACGAAATGGCTGAGTCTGTCAGCCATATTATATTTGAGCACAATTCAGTACTTTTTTAGTGACAGGTACGCATCTTCATGAGATGCATAACTGGCCTCACATGATGGCAAATCTCCACGAACCGTACGGCATTGTTTAACAACCATACGCCAGACAACTCTTGCATCGTGGTGAAAACTGGATAAAGGTGTCCACTGGTGGCGGTAAACAACACTGTTAAAATATAAATGTGGCAGAACTCGTTCCAATACCATGGCCATGCTGGAATAAAATACATTAGCTGAAAATGGACACCACAAAATCACTGTTCATAAGCGAAGTTCTACGAAACGTGGATACGTGCTCTTTACATCGAGTAGTAATACTGGCACCACCCGATAACTAGATGGAGGCTTTCCTAAAAGCACATATTTTGTACGACACTGGTGAAAGATTACGAAAAACAAGCTGTGTGCGCCACCATTATTCATGTTTTTTTATTTATTTACTCTCAGCACCTGAAGGCATTTCGAGAGGGAGGGACAACATACAGTAAATACCATTAGTCCAGCAAAAGAAAAATGCGGTGTGAGATGGCAAAAAAGGAAACAGCAAGAACAAATGTGGCAGAAAGATAATTGTTACGGAGAATAAGACAGTGAAAACAAATTCAAGAATATAGACAAATTTCTAGTGGCACAATACATGCAGCAGTATTACAGTCAGTAATGTCAACTACTTGGCGCGTAGGTGGTTCCAACTTGCAGAAATACTGGGAGAAAATGAATAAAAAAAATTTTGGTGCAACTTGAAGGAACACCTATTTTGTAGAGATCGCTGCTGTCGGAAACGTGTAGGCGTAGTTTGCAGCCAGCTCTCCTGATGGTTTAGGACTTATGAGGGTTCAACGCCCCTAATCGAACCAAGCTATGAGGGACGCTGTGGTGAAGGGCTCCAGAAAATCCGGTCACCTGGGGTTCTTAACGTACAGATATCACACAGTACAAGGGCCCCCAGAGTTTTATTTAAATTTTGTTTAATTGGTTTTGAGGGAAGAGAAATGAGGCAGTATCTGTCTCATATCGTTGGACACCTGAACCAAGCAGCAAGGGAAGGCATAAAGAAGGTAGTGAAAGAAGAAAGAAATAGGGGCCGTAGTGGAGGGCTCCGGAGTAATTTTGACTACCTGGCGATCTTTAACGTGCACTGGCATCGCACAGCACACGGGGCATAAGCGTTTTTCCTCCATAAAAACCCAGTCGCCGCGGTCGGGTTCGAACCCGGGAACTCCGAATCAGTAGTCGAGCGCCCTAACCAGTGAGCCACCGCGGCGTGTCGTGAGTTTCGCCTCTATCGAAATTCGCCCGCCACAGCCAAGATCGAACCCGCGTACTGCGGTTCAACAGCCGGGTGCTCTAACCAATGAGCCACCGCAGCGGCAGCTCTTAATGAGAGGATTGTTATAGTAGATCTTGTGAAACAGATATAAGCGAGAAATTTTTCTGTGGTATGAAAGCAGTGGCAATAACAAGGTAGTCTTCATAGTCATAGCACTGCAGCTGTAGTGATAACTGAAAAGTAAGAATCGCAACACTTTGTTTTGAACAAATTCAAATGATAGTGATCTGCCCCAGACTGATGGTGTATATTCCAAGTTAGATCGAACAAATGTTTTATTAAGAAGAAATTTTACTGAACTAGAGGAAGGCAACATTCCGATGCAGATACCCTAACGTATGGTTAGCATTGTTAGGAGTAAATCTAATATGCAATTTCTCAGAGGAGTGAGAAGTTGTATGCACACTGAGGTATTTGTACAAAGACAGTTTCTAGGGGTGTAATATAAAGTGTGTAAGTGACTGTTACGATGCTACGTTACGAAAGTGGTGTGTTTACACTTATTCAAGTTAAGTGCCATGTGTTGAGCATTTCAAAATTTGGGTAATATCAAATTCAAGAACAGAAGCGTAAGAGTCGCTGTTAATTTCACGGTAAATATTGCAGTAAATGGCAAAAGGACAGAAAAGAAACGCTATTAGCAAACTCATTTACATAAATGACAAAAATCGGGGCCCAAAACTGAACCCCGGAGAGTTCCTGAGCCTACAGGAGAGGAACAGGAGGCAGTTTGATCTGCAGTCACAAATTGAGAACGATTAGTGAGGAAACACTGTAGCGATGAAATAACTTTAGTGTCGAGATTTAGATTACTGAATTTGAAAAGAAGTAATTGTTGCGAAATTTTGCCAAAGGCTTTTGAGAGATCGAGGAATATACAGTCTTCCACAGGACTCCGTCCAAGATTAAACGCCCATCGTGTGTAGCACAAAGAAGCTGTGTCTTACATGAAAATATTTTATGAAACCCTTGCTGGCAGTGAACGAGAAAGGAATTTCACTCTAAAAAGCTTGCAAGGTAGAGAGCAGATGATCTTACAGAGGATACTAGTAAATGAAATGAGTGAGCAGTTATTAGAAGAATGTCTCCAGACTTGTGCTAGGAAACCACCTTGCCCACGTTCCACTCATTGGGGACACTACCATGCTCAAGAGATTCTTCAAATAGATTAGAAAAGAATGACAGTAATCTAAGCTTTCATATTTTTAGAAGTTTAATGTTGATCTCCACACCGAATGGAGGCGACATCTCAATTTTTCCTACCGCAGCAGGATCTATAATAATGGGGTCTACAAGAAGTGACAAATTGGATAACGAGGACGTGTGGTATATAAATCGTTCATAAAACCAGCCTTCAACATAGCTAAGAACACCCGCATATATGTAATTGTTAATTACCTGAGCAACTGACGTTTTAGGCTATTAGTAGAGTTATTGCTTTTGTTAACAATGGTGTGAAATTTTTGGGTATTAATTAGCATCATTTGAAAAGTGTGATTGGAAAACGACTTCTTAGATTTTGTTAGTGCAGTTTTATATTAATAAGCAGAGGAGAGAGGTATTACACTGGTGTAAATAAGCAGAGGAACGAGGTTTAACACTGCTGTACCGAATTAGACATCTTGGCGGACTGAAGCACATTTTTTCCTCTTTATTTTCTGGAGATAAGTAAATATGTTCTGATATTTTGCACACTGCTGCAAAGTTTAGCATGCCAGACAGTAATACCCAGGCACATAAAACAGAAATGAGGCATTCAAAAGCCTCATCTAAACTGCATCCTTTCCTAGCAGCAATTAATACGTTCTGGACAATCGAAACCAACATGGAAAAGGTAAAAATTTATTTTGTACACTAAAAAATAACGGTACTTTTACTGACTTCACACAAATTGCAGCACGAGTTGAATGCATTGCATGAATCCTGAAGGTTCCTTTTGGATTTAAGATTACTATATACTGAAGAATACCAAATGCAAGAGTGATCTCCATAAAGGATGCCATAAAAGAATAAATACAGCCCTTTCTGAGAAGCATGAAAGAGCATTGCGTCAAAGTGCACGAAGCTGGACTGCATAAAAGCAACATGTGATCACTCGTACATGACGGTGGAGAGGACCCATTAGAGCATATTACTCTGGGACTTTTTTCTGTATGACCAATCAGTGTATGCATGCATTTCTCATGTATTTTAAGAAATAAGCTTCAAACCATGCATCGTTTCGATTTCAATTTATTGTCATTTGAGGATATATCTATATCAAGCGGATCCATAGGTGAAGGCCAGTTTCGTGTCCAATTCGCCTAAGTATTAGGAGTTGGGCAGAAGAGGTGCTAGCACGTAGGAACACAAAAACGCAAAGAAAAAAAAGATATTACGCATTTCATGCGATCATTTGCAAAGAAAACACTTTTCACAACTATAAGGAACAATAAACTTTTTAGAATATCAACAATAATATTGAAGTACTTTGCACACGTGTTAGCAAACGTGTCGAAGAACCTGTGACGACCCAGATTTATTTTAGTCCTTGCATTTTAACACCATGATCAAGAAACTTGTGCCAAAAATACTTCTTCGATAATGTGTTTAATTTATAAAATGTAGGTGCAACACCCTGAGGAGTATTGTTCCAAGCCTTCACACCAGTGTTTCTGAGGCCCCGCTAGCCATAGTCGTTATAAAAAGGCAGAAATAAGAATTTCAACGAGGCAGGCAGCTATCAGCGGATTAGATGGAAGAAGAGGCTTCCTCCATGGTCTCGACCACCAACATGGCTCTTAACAGACAGAGGGAAAAGCACTAGGAAGCCAAATGGCTATTCACAATAATCTTGAACAAGTAAACTAGGCTAAAATTATGTTGGCAATCAAATGAAACTAAGTGCATTTAGAATTGAGCAAGAACAAAGGAAGACCCCACGCCATCTCTTTAAGTAAGGCTGTTTCAGTGCTTTCCCTAAAAACTGAAAAAATAGGAGAAACCACACGTTTTTATGTGGATTTGCAAAGTTAATCGGTTTTAAAAGGATACGAGGAAAAAATAAACTGATAGCTATTACAACCACTTAGTTCAGTGCATTTACAAAGATCATGTTAACGAGTATGTAACCCCATCCGCTAACAAATAATCACACATTTCTTTTTGGCTCCTAGTCCTGGCTCCTGGTCCTAGTCCAACTAGTATTCTACTCCAGAAAGAAAAGAAGCGGCCAGCAGATTTCAAACATACACTTTCAATTAGTCGGCAAGCTATTACCATCAGTTGACCACTCATTAAATATCGCTACCGAGCAGTAAACTAACAATAAGAGCATAAAGGTTGCCTCCGAAGTCAGTTGGGAGTGTAAACCCCAACGTTGGTTTCGATTATCCTAGAACTGCCACTGAAAGCCACGTGCATCATGTTCGCATTAAATTCAAGTCAAAGCACCTCTGATATATGCTTCGCGCAAACAAGCTCATATGCACCCACAAAATACTTTTTTAGCCGCTAAGTTACGAGGAGTTCAATCTTTCGAAGGACGTCGTTCCTGCTTATTTCACATAGCGGTTTGGGGCCATACGCGACCGGCAAGTACGGTACCTTCCAGCGCATACACCGTACTTGCCACAATCGCACTCAAGTACGTTGAGATTTGAGAAATCAATATCAACAAACTCTACCTACCGCAAAACTGGCAAGACTGCCAGTTGTCTTGCTGCACTTATCGAAATGATGCTCATTCCAAAGGAAGGTTCGAAGGCACCGCAGAGATGCCTTTCTCAACATAACTCATTTTATGGTTCATTAGTATTACCAGCATCAGGAAAAAGCATCGAAAGGCGCAGCGAAGCACAAAAAGGACAGTAATCAGGAACAATACCAATACAATCATCATCTACACCATATTTTATTTAACGCACCGGAGCCCCGAGTCTGCGCAAAAACATGCGGGGGAGGAAAAACTCGCATGCAACGCCACTCATAAAATTTTGCTTCAAGCGAAACAACGCCTTTTCATTTAAAGATATATTAACAGTGCACAGGACTACAAGCATGAAGTTTAATTTTTTATTTCCCTTCTTTGCTGAAAAAAAAACGTGTTGTGTATCGCCAGTGTCGCCACCTGCGGTGCTGTTACTCAAGCCTTTGCAAAGGTACGTAATTTGAACTGGCTGGTTTCAACGTGCGCGCATGAGCCTCGTTGCGGGCTCATCGTCGTTCACGTAAGACGGCGTTGTTTCATAGAGATCGGTAATAGATCCAAGAAAAAAAAACAGCGGAAGGACGCAAACACAGAGAGGGACACAGGACGACACGCTCTGTTTTTGCGTCCTTCCGCTGTTTTTTTTTCCGCAGAACTATGTACCAACTGGCCCAGTTCTCTACCCTACTGAATCTTTAATAGATGTATGAAGGATAACGGTGTTCATAGACATCTTCAAACTTCTTGTATGTCAGCACGTACCTCGTGATTTCCTTGGCATGCTTCCTTTTTGGCAAGCAATAAAATTCCAGTAAGGAAGGGTGTCAGGTAGGCGGACTCGATCTCTCCAATGCTATTGACCGCCAGTTTATAGGTGACATTCAGAAATCTGGAACCGTTGGGAACAAGAGTTAATAGAGAATACCTCAGTATTCATCAATTTGCAGGTTTAATATTTCCTTGCTGAATAAATGACCAGGTGATGAATTGCAAAGCATGATCAATGAATTGGGCAGGCAAAGCAGAATGGTGGGTCTGAAATTTAATCTGCAGGAAATTAAGTAACATTGAACAGTCTCGGAAGAGAACAGCAGTTTGATTGGTAGCAAGGCACTGGAAGTGGGTAGAGAGTACATCTACATAGGACAGGTACACTGACTGCAGATCCGGAAATTGAGAGTGCAGTAACTTGAAGACTAAATACGGGGGGAGTGCATTTTGCATGCACTCTCAGACCATGAATGGTACTTTGTCAATATTCCTCAAGATGAAAGTATACATAACAAGTGTACTTTATTGGTACTCACTGATAGGGAAAAACATGAAGAATAACAAAACAGTTTAAACTTAAACTGAACACAACTCAGTGAGCTACGGAAAGAAAAATGATAGGTAACAAGTTAAGAGACAGGAAAAGAGAAGAGTGGGCCAGAGAACAAACAGGAGTTTACGACATCTCAGTCAACAGCGAAGAGGAAATGGCCTTAGGCAGGCCATGTAATATGAAAGCAAAATAGCTGTTTGTCGTTAAAAGGGCACAAACGGAAAGTTTTTGGGTGTCCATTTTGTTGGTTTGAAAGAAGCTTACGGGGCTAGCAATCATGAAATTGAGCTCAAAACACCAGTGCGAAAGATTTTGTGCTAGCTGTTTCGGTCTTCGTCGCCGCCAGCTCTGGAGCGCACCTTGACCTGCCAGCCTAAGCTGCCACATTCCGGTGACATCAGCGTTGCCGGCAAGCTGTAGTTGTTTCTCTGAACAACCACTGGGTTCAATGACATTATAATAATTGGAGCAGGTGCACTCTGACCCACACTATTCGAGCGGAAGCACCAAGCAGCTGCTCATACAACACTGAAAACTGAAAATACACTGAAAATTTGTTCCACTGATTGCCTGTGACTAAATCCTGCAACAAGGCATCTCTTATGCCTATGAAAGAATTCTTGTCGTTTTTATGGGTTTTAAATTTTGTGCCTGTACCCCTTTAAGGGCAACGGACCAGATTATAAGAGAAGGCAAGCGCAGCAGGGGGCGGCAGAAAGTTAGGTGGGCGGATGAGATCAAGAAATAGCAAGGATAAGGTGGCCTCAGCTGGCAGGACAGGGGTATTTTGAGAGGCATGGGAGAGGCCTTTGTCCTCCTGTGGGCGCAGTCTGGCTGATGGTGATGGTCACCACATAGAAAGGAAAAGTGAAACCAATCGTAATATCTCAACGAAATACGGAACTGTAAATCGCATTGCCTATCCAAGGCATTGTGACTTACGTTCCTCTGCACATGCAGCTGCTGATGAGCAGTGCTACACTTCTTTTTTTAACTTGTAGAAAATACATTGTCTCAACAGAGCAGAAGTGGTCTGATTCAGTTGTAAAGCAACCGCTATATTCCTAATAACCTAAGATTCTCCTAGCTGCTGGATATAAGAACTTTATAAGTGGACAGTTGATATGCAAAAGGGGAAATACCTCATTATGACAAAAGGTGCACAGAAAAGAAGGCCATGTGAAGGACTGCTAGTGCAGTGTTCTTTCCATCTGGTCTTTTCACTCTGTTCACAATGAAACCCTGGCATGGATTCAAGTGGGCAAAGAGGCTTCCCACTCAGTATAATTCAAATGCACTTCAGTTGGCAGTGCATTTAAAATACTTTGGAAACCGAGTTTTTGATTCATCGTGATCAAAATGAATAACTGCGCAAAAAAGGACGGGACAAGAGAGGAGAACCACACGACACAAACGCCTTCATTTTGCCGTCATTTTTGCGCAGTTATTCATTGTTCCCATAATCTATTATCAACTAGCACCTCACCGCACTCTTCTAGATTTCATCATGATTGCCTGCATTAGGTAGTGTGAAGAACAAAGGGCTCTCCCATTGATCTGCAATTATTCCTGCACCATGCACCAGCCACAGCCAACAATCCGAGCTTATTTTATAACATCTGCATCTGAGTTTCGGGTGCCCCCTGCCAGTTTAGCTTACTTGAAATCTAATATGTTAGCTGAATGGACTAATAGTTCTCTATTTTTGGATTATATGTCAAACCCTAATCCACATTTTTTCTAATTTTTTCTAATATGCAGTTTATCATTAACTTAATATCGTACAATATTCTACGCTGCTGTCTCAGAAGACCTTGCCTTTCTCGGACTCTCACAGTCTGCAGTCAAATCCGAGGCCATCATTGCCCACCCTTGTCATGCTGCTCAAAACAACTTTCCCAACCACCGTCTTCTAAGCGCCTATATTTTCTGGCATAGCAAAGTCCAGTACCAAGGCCTACTCATTGACTCCAACCTAAAATGGGAAAATATCCTCTCTTCATCTACTGCTAAATTCCGCCAAGCAACCCGTGCGCTACAACAGCTCCTTGCACGAGGCAACGGATGCACAGCCACCTGGGCTCTCTGCATCCTTCCTTGACGACACTCGTAGATTCATCTGCACTTATTTCTATCTCTCTCCTATCCTGATCCCCGCATAGTATCTTCTTCTCCCACCTCGTTACAGAACGTGGTCTGACAGGACACTAGCGCTCGCTCCTTCTCCGCCTCTGCATTGGTTGTTTGGAAGAACCTACACCCCTGAATGAATATTCGGCCAGGGCTGTGCAACCAACCCACCTAGCAGAGACATTAGAACACATCTTCTTTTGAAATATATGAGTTATTACTCATTGGCATCCATCCCAGTGCAGCCATTTGTCTACAAAGGAGTTCTATACGGCTTTCTCAGAAACTTCGTAGTTAAAGAAACATTCGCCCTTGTACGGGGTTCGAACCAGGCACCACCGCTTCACCTTAGCAGTTGCTCTGCCAACTGAGCTAACCGGGACGGCACGCTTATGATAGGGCGAAAGCGAATTTATAACTCGAAGTGGGAATAGTGATGGTCAAACGTTTAGGAGAAACCCCCTTGGTGGAGTGATTTGCATTAAGGGAGTAATCATTTACTCATCGGCATCCATCAAAGCACAGCCATATGGCTACAAAGGAAAGCTCTGCAGTCAATGAGTAGTTACTCCCCTGTTACAAATCTACTCCACCTTGGAGCATTACCCTAAATATTTGACCATCACTGTTCCCACCTCCGAGTTATTGATCAATTCGCTCTTGCCCTACGATAAGCTTGCCGCCCCAGTTAGCTCAGTTGGCAGAGCGACTGCTCCTGTGAAGCAGTGGTCCCGGGTTCGAATAGAAAGCTGTGTACAGATTTCCTTTGTAGCCGTATGGCTGCGCTTCGGTGGATGCCAAAGAGTAATTACTCCCTTGTTATTATTATTAGGTTTTCCACAAAAGAATAAGGCAGCACAAAAACGACATCCGGCTAATGAATTCAGATTCCCACCCCCTCGCCAACACTGCGAGCGCGCCGACCAACGGATAGCCTTCGAGGAGGTCAGCGTCTTGGTTGTGGAGCCAAATCCCTTCAAGAGGCGACATGTGGGGTCATGGCACATCCGGCTCACAAAGGCGGCGATGAGTAGTACTGCAGGAACTCTCCCCTCTACGTACGTTAGTGGACTGCGCCAAGAGCTAACAAAGGGAAAACTAATGCAGCAACGCGGTGCTGCTGGCACACTTTATTCACCACAGAAGAAGGGATCAAGTTGGTCTGGAAACATTGGGTAAAGTTGAAAATATTGGTTGGCGTTAGTTCACTATCTCAAGAACCCAACCAGATAAACTTCCTTCGAAGATGTTTTCGTTAAAACCTTGCGCTCGTGTCAAGTGGTGTTTTTATGTGGTGTTGTCCCCGTGTAACGATTATAGCGCTCCCCAGTCTCAGCAAACCTTGGGGGATTTCCCTGAAGATTTGAAAACATCTCTTTTTACTGCCCTTCTTCCTCAATACCACTAGCTTCCCTTCTCCAAGGTTACAGACACCTACGTTTTGACTACATCCACCCTCGACAACCTGCTCTTTGCCAAATGCAGCACGTCCTCACGCTCATCCGCAGTTTTCATTCTCCCCCCCCCCCCCCCCCCAAGAGCATCTGCATCATGCAGATGATAGTGGGTTGCAAAACCACGGCTTCCCGAGCATCTGCAGGGACACCCTCGCAGGGGGATGATGGTGAGCAATGCGCCACCACGCACCCGAGCACCCGTGTTTAGCCATGCGTGGCAGCATCGTGTCCAATTAAAAGGGGATTCTGGTGGTTGAGCAGATGCCCATCGTTTAGACCTATACGACCCATTGGCGAGGGCAATGCACCACTTTGGCCCCAGCTTCACCTCAGGCCTTACCCTCCCGGAGGAAATCAGCAGCCACCTTTTCCAGTTCTCCGCTTCATCTTTCACTCTTCTATTCTATTCTGACAACTCTCATGTCTCCTACTAATTTATTGGTTTTTCCTATTTTTCTGGCAGCATGGGTTATCCTTTACAGTCAACTACCCTGAGTTGCATCATATTTGGTTATAGCTGGGGTGTACACCTGGCATGGGCAGGGCTTGTTTGCAAGTTCCTATCCCGTCCCCTCTTTGGGCTCCATTGTGGGTGGCTGCCACCACGACTGAGAAAATAATTGTTTCTATGGCTTCCCATCCCGCACAGTGATCGGCACTCCTGTGGCCGCAGGGCAGTGCGCGCACACGTGAATGAACTCTGGTGAGCCTTTGTGTATACTTCGAGCACACGGGCTTGATGTCCCATCAGTTCCAAACCAGGTAACTACCAGCACTGACAGAACGCTCCGCGTGTGCTACTCTCGGATGCTTTACAGCTGGGCGCCCCCACTCTATTTTTTTTTGTACAGTGAGCCGCAAGCATGCGTTTCTGCCACATTTTTCTTCTTTTCTTTCTAGTGGTAGGACAAGACGGCGGCGTATAAATATTTACTGATTTACTGTGAGCGGTCGGCGTGCAGCGGCCAAGGGAGAGAGTGTGCAAGCGTCAATTCGCCCAAGGGCAGGCAATGGTCGCGCGCGACGTTCGGTCTGGCGCAGGATAACCCGCCTGTGCCGGCGCGGAAAACATCGCGTGGGCCGCGACCGGCCGTCTCCCCTCCCCCCCCCCCCCCCCCACCAAGCTGCACACTCCTGCACCAAGTACTCCTATCATGTGCAGCGCAGCATCTCGCATTTATTTCCATATTACTCATTTGTGCGTAGTGTATACTACCCCAACCCCTATTCTTTCTTACTATCACTCCCTCTTTCTTTCCCTCTCTCTGTCATCTTCCTGTCTTTCTATTACCACTAGTCGCAGCTCAGGTGCCTCAGGTTCTGATGGCTGATGTCGCAGCTAGCGACATCTTTTCCCTGTATTGTTATTTTATAAATATATAGCCACTAAGAACAACATATGGCACTCCCTTTCCGAACACTATCGCTCTCATAAAAGAGGGTGGAACGAAGTAGGTGACATTTTTCAGAAAAGAAACGTAACATTCCCCAGATTTCATGTTATTTATAGCGAAGCTGAAAAAAAAAACAAGCAAGAACCATATCCGCATTCCTAGCCTCAAAGTGCTGGACAGATGCTTTGGGCCTTGGCTACAAGATATCAAAAGTGACCAGCAGTGACTTACTGCTTGAACGGCGTGACACAGTGCAGTACTCAAAATTCTCAAACATTGTGTCCATAGGGGCATTCCGGTCTCCGTGAATCCCCACCGATATCTAAACACTCCCCGAGGTGCAATCTCGAAAATTCATTTTGTCCGCCTCTCTAAGAAACAAATGCTTGAAGGGCTTAATGACCAACAGGTAACAGATGTTTGCTAGATCATGATCCCTAAAGATAACAAGGAAATAGACACCAAACACCTGATCCTGACATTTAATACCAGATTACCTGAAAGCACTGAAATGGGCTACATGAAAATAAATACAGGACTATATGTGCCCAATCCGTGCAGATCTTTCAATTGCCAGAAATTTGGCCTTGGCTAACAGAGTTGCGGCCACAAAACTTGCACAAAATGCACTTCAAAAGGCTACCCATCTGTTGAATGTGACACTGCCACGCGCTGCACAAACTGTGACAGAGACCATGCTGCATACTCCACGGCATCCTCGAAGAAAGAAAAATAATGCACTGAAAACTACTAAACGCATTAAATTCAAGGAAGCGAAAAGGTGATTTGCGCTAACAACAAACACATGATTCTTCACTGCAACAGCAAACTTTGCCGATGTGGTGCGTGGGCGCGGCGCACCACACAACGCTTCAGCATCTGGTCAGGCCGCATGCAGCGAGCCTATGGAAGGGCCATCCGCACCTTCAGATGGCGCAGCGAACACTAAGCCGCCAACCCCAACGTAGGCTTTGCAGACCTCTGGGTCAGCGGGCCTCAAGGCCACTTTCTACAGGTCGAGGTTGAACACAAATGTCTGTGTGCCTTCAGCCCGATCTTTTAGCATCTTTGAAGAGGTGATGGACATGACCCAAGGCAGCTTTGTACCACCCACGTCGGATGGTAGGATTGGTCAAAAATAGGAGGCTCCAAGTCACAGGGTCAACAAAAACCTTTTAGGTAAGTTAAGCAACAAAAAAAAATAAATCTTAGCTTCACTTCCTCCTGTCGCCGTTTGCACACAAGAAACGAACCTATGTCCCCAGCAAATAAATTTGCTAAAGAAATACAAGGTTTTCCAGCGCGATCGAAAGCAGGCTTTCGGGCGAAGTTGCCATTGTAGCACAAAGGGGAGCTGCAGCTCGTGAAGTACAAAAACTAGATTAGAGGCTGTAGCAGCCATGCTGCTTGCATATAAATCCGTAATAGTGTGCTCCATATACTTCAAGCCACACCTGAATGTATCTAACAGGGAATTACAAAACCTTGTAGAGCGCAAGAAAGGTTAAAACTGCGCAGAAGACAAATACATAAGCAACAAGGAAGAAACAAAACACTACGGGCATAGACTGCCAACTGTTCATTCATGAAAATGCAATGCAGTCCACATGAAGCGAAAACCCAAGCAAGAGACCGCCTCGTCACTCACACATGTTCAGATGAAATAGAGGTGAGAGCAGAGCTGTATAACTATGTAGTACCTCTGGATACCAAAGACCAATATAAAAAATACAAAAACTTGAGCCAAAGGCACACTGCGCTTGTTTAAATATCAAAAAAGAAAAATAAGTGAGCATGACAAAGATGAAAAGAAGGCAAATGTCATTCAACAATCAACCGGTGGAAAGGCGTAAAGTGAGGGAATCAAAACTAGAAGGCAAGAAATAAAGCAGCAGACAACTAGAGTAAAGCCGAATATGAAGTTAAAAACGTGAATTGCAAAAATGAAAAAAACTGGCATGAAAAAAGCAGAATGGGCGCGAGTATAGGCTCAAAAAACCATGGTAAAAATGTTTAAAGAGGCATTGACTCGTGAACAGTTTCATCCCTGGAAGACTGAACAGTTCGAAAAAAGACAAGACTTTACGCCTTCTGAGCCACGTCGGGATATGGTGAAATGTGTGGCCCGTGTATTGTGCGATGTCCGTACCCATTAAAGAACCTCAGGTGGTTGAGATTTCCGTATTCATATTTGAACAGCGCAATAAAACAACGGACAAAACGAAGAATGGACACCACAAGCGCTGACTCGCAACTAGATTTTTATTCATGGGTATGGTCTCTTAAATACAAGGAACCACAAAAAAAGAAAAGGGGAAAACAAAAGAAAACCAAAGAAACCACAAAACCTAACCATCATGCCCTCAACGGTGACAAGTAGCAAGAGCGCAAAGCTACACATTTTGGTCGGATAAGTGCATCATCTCTTTATCAGTTAGTGTAACAGAAGGGTCACTAATACAACCATCTGTTTCAAAGCAGATGTGAAAAGCCTCTAAAATTTGACGCGTTAGGCTGTTATTAGGTTTATTTAAGATGACGGTGTTAGAAAACAGAGGGGTGCATGTGCCTTCTCTTCAGTGACGGGCAAGGTTGCAAGATGATCGATTATCTTGAGACCTCTGGACCTCTGGTGCTGGCTTAGACCAGCGTTAACACAACGTCCAGTCTGGCCAATATAAGTCACCCCGCAAGTGCACGGTATCCTGTAGACAACACCGACATTAGAGGGCACAAAAGGTCTCTTATGGTTGGCTGACAGCTTTCAGTCTTTTTGTTAGCGGTTGTTGCTTTTGTCTTCGCTTCCACCTGCCTGAACACACCTCTAAGCTTTCAAGACATGACTTATTCATGGCAGATTTCAAACTAGAAAAAACAATGCCATTTTTACCAATTTTGTATGGCCCGATTGGGAACCTATGAAAGTGTTGGTAGAGCGAGGAGATCAATCCCAACATACTTGACGCGCTTCTAAGAACAATATTAAATCCAGAAATTGAAGAACCTCTTCTTTAGGAAGTTCTGTTGTGAAAGTTAGGCCCAGAGCGAATTCTTTGATAACCTTCAGTACATCTACCACCCTATGTGTAATGTTCCCCTTCTTAACAAAAACAACATAATCATAGACATACCAAAAGATTCTCAGAACTAACCCGTCACATCTACTGTCTATGGATCTGTCTACCCTGGCAAAGAACATATTGGCTAATACAGGTGCTACTTTAGATCCTATGCGCAGTCCATCGATCTGCACAAACGATTTTTCTTTCCATTCAATGACAGTCAAACTGAGGTAAAAGAACAGAATCCTTATGAAGCTCTCAAGGAACACACCATATCTAGCAATAAATTCTGTTTCATTGCCGTGATCAGCAAAGCACATTTTAACAATTTTCATTAGTTCACCATGGGGTAGAAAATAATAAAGGTCTTGCACATCAATGTTCAAAGCTTCGCTTCTTCCCGGGATATTGGATTTTAGAAATTCAGCTATAGCTACGGAATTGAAGATGCGAAAAGGATTCTAAATTTTCATACGCGACAAATACTTTTGAAGATAGATGGATATTGATAACTGCCAAGTGGAGTGCTCTCCATACATGATAGATATAAAGGGATCATTGTCCTTATGCGTCTTCGCAGTAATGAAAACCTGAAGGTGCAATCCTTTTGCGCCCTTAACAGAAGCAGCGAGACGTTGCAAGTTGTTTTCCTCCAAAAGACGAAGGGTACTTGCCTTGACTTTGTTAGCTCTAAATGTCACAGACTGGATGTTCTCCTTTAATGCTTGACGCGCTTTTCTTCTAAAGTGCCAGCAGAAAGAACAACGAAGCACCCTTCCTTGTCTTCGACCAATATTCCGAGGCAACTAGATGCTGCAAAGTCAACGAGCTTCCTCATGCGACAGTAATTTCCTTGTTTCTGCTTTGTTCTTTCAACAAAATCGACACATTCTGATATGCATTGAAACTGGATTTCTTTGCCTGCCAACCGGAAAATTTCCTTTGACAAAGCAAGTTTCTCGGTTGCTTTCAACCGGGGCTCATATGCTAACTTCGGTCCCAACCTGAGTGTTCCTAGGTGTCCTTCCGGCATTTTGCAGTCGCCCAGTACAACGACCTTTCCTTGCTCCGCAGCGTCCTTCATCTATCTCGGCAAGCCTGCGCGGAATGAGTTCCAGAGGAACTCTCTAATGAATTTCATCGTCGCACACCTCTCTGAGAATCCTTGGTGCCGATCGGTCCTGCCACAAATAACCCGAAGATGGTCTTTGAAGAACCGTGCTTGACGCCACAATTCAAACTTCATGATCTTGCATACTCGCCTGGTATGCCCTCTTGACGGCTCCAAGAAACCACACACAATTTGAACGTCAGGAGGGCAAAGCCTGTACCTGACATGCCAAGAGAGAACTCTGGCCCTGCACACACACACAGCGATGATGGACGCAATGATAGCAGGATTTCATTCTGGGAGGTGTTTAGAAAGATTAATGAGAGGGGAGCCCATGGTACTAGAAATTGCATTCATTGATATTTGTTTTCTTTTTTCCCCTCTCATTTGCGTTTGTTGCTCCTTGTATTTCAGAGACCTTTGCCGTCAATAAAAATCTAGTTGCGATTCAGCGCTTCTGGTGTTCATTCTTCGTTGTGTCCCGTTGTTTTATTTCGCTGTTCAAATATGAATCAGTACCAACTCGCCCAGCACGCCTTAATGCAATTTCCGGAGCCCTTCACTAAGGCGTCTCTCATAGCCTGAGTTTTTTGGGACGTTAATCCCTCATAGATCAAATTCTTCCTGCTCTGTAGCTCCTCTACAAGAGCACCTAGAGGACAACAGACACCAAAGATTTGCTTCCGTTTTCTTTCAAATGACGCATCGACATTATTTCACATGAACCACCCCGTGTCATTCACCTATGAGCGCTAAACAATTTATAACTGAATTTATTCTTGCTGCTGTTTCAGTTTCATGAACCGAACAATGGCGGTGCTTTGTGGTTGACCTATACGTCACGCGAGGCACAATAAATTTAGCAATATAATTAGTGATACGTTGTTTGTTGCCATTCCATTTCTTGAGGTAGGCAGGTTTAAGTGCTGTAGTGAATTAAACCTACTTATTAAAGTTTATACTGCAGTGTTTTCATGCATCATGCGGCCTATAGGCCAACTACACATCACAGGCATTGTTCACTTGATAAAATCAAAACTAGAACAGCACCACAGAAAGAAGTCAATTATAAATTGCTTAGCAGTCACAGGCGAATCCCATGTTGTGATCCATGTATTCAGGTGCCATTTGGGCATCTGTCTCAAATGCAGTAAGATTAGGGGTTTTCCTGAATTCTAGCATATTTAAGCAAAAGCTATAGATGTCATCAAATCTGAGGGCATGATGTCTCATACATGTTAGAATACGACGATTTCAAGTGACCGCAACCAGATACAGTCTATTCCATGCCAAGTTACCTTGGACAAAGATATTTTTAGACACTCCCACACATAAAGGTGCTCTCACAGAACCATAGCTGTCATATCTGCATAAGAGGCTGAGTCTAGCTTATTTTGTATGTCACACTGTATGCTTATGAATCAAGTGTAGATTTGCCCCGGCCTAAATCTTGCATTCATTCCGAATTTGGCAATATATTACACAGGAACAATGGTGTTTCCCCAACTTCTCTTTCTGCAAATCATGTAGCTGAAAGTGCTCAGAAAAATTTTCAAACAGCAGCATACCTTGAAATGCAGAGATGCCAAAATACACATTCCACAAGAAAATTAAATGCCGATAAGTTTAAAAAAAATACAAACGGGTTAAACTTTCCCAGGGCCACACTCTGAATCTGGGAAAAAAGTGAGAGGATGCATATCATCCTACCAATCCCAGCTCACTGTTTTCAAGGTAAAATCGAGCTGGGAACTCGCACATCAGCAACAAGAGCTCACTGCATCTGCACTGGCAAATAAAGAAAGGTGGAAAGAAAGAAGGACACTGCATATCATAGTAATGCTACAATTGCAGCTAGTTTAAACAGATAAATTCAACAACCTCACTCCCAGAATGAGTAAAATTAGGCCGTGGCTTAGCTCTGGTTAAGTCTGCATATGCGAGCGAAAATCTTCAGTTATGCTTGGTTTGACGTTATGGTTATGCTTCGTAGTTTAGCTGGTATTGTATACATTGTTCATCTATAGGCGTAGACTTGGTTACTCAATGGCATATGTTTACGAGTTAGACACAGAAGCGACAGTATTAAGCTTCTTTATTTATTATTGTTGGACACATTGTCTTGTAGTTTCTCTACAGCCATACAACAGCCCGGTGATCCGAGTAGTAGCAAGCGGGTTTCTTATGGTTGCTCAGGCGTTTCGGCTGCACGTTTAGCTTTGGCTTTATCATGTTTTCGCTGTTGTGCAGCCAACTCTCAAGAAAGTACTTCTGGATTGGACGAATTTAGTTTCTCAGATTTTCTGAGTAGTCTAGCAACATCCGCGCTCTCCTTCCCTTCCATGCCAAGTGCGCACGTCTATTCTCAGGCAAGCGCATTATATATCCTCCTTGCGCATGCACATGACGCGCATGTGCAGTAGCGCGCGCCTGCGCCGGAAGGTCAGGCGACGGAGTCGCCGGCGGCTATGGCTGCGGCCGCGGCGAGGAGTGACCACCTGCGCGTCGCGTGACGTCACTCGTTTTTGCAGATGCGCATAACTCACCAGATCGGCTCACGCGAAGCTCGGCTCTGACCCGCGTAGTGAAGCTTTTCGGTTCAAAACAAGTGAGGGCTCCTGCAGCAGCCGAAAAACGAAGTAACGACATTGGCAGCTACTGATAAACACACACATGAACATCTAAAGCATTTACATGTCAAATAATCAGCAACAAACAAAAATAGTGCAGTGGATCCATCGATACATTAAGTGCCGTATATGTTGCTTGCATAGAACTGCACTGGAAAGTGATTATAGCACCAGCTGCCTTGTTGCTTCACGGCCAAGTGAGGCCCATGCAGAGGCCACTAGCTCTCCTCGCAATGTCTGTTTTTAATGGATGCATTATTTTTTCTGAAAATATTTCCCACAGCTTCCTCAAATACATTGGAGCATGCAGAACAAATGTTGAGAAACTGTGGTTGGGACAGGCATCCTAAATGTTAAATCAAGGTGTTCAAATAAGCTCAAGAAATTATACCAATGCAGTTATTTCGGTTGTAAAACCAGAAATGTTTCCATGGACCTCGAAGGCTGAAGGCTAATGAAGTCATCTCTCTATGCAAGATGACTTCCTTGTGGCGTCCATCGGCGTACAAATGAGTAACTTCGATGTGACAGGCCTGAGCGAGTAAACACAAAGAATGCGCTACATGTATGTCCTGTGCAGAAACTTTACTGCAATCTCATGCTGTACAGAAGGTTGCTGCCATTACGAGGTACGCCAGTTTTATTTCACAATGACCCAACTTATATTTAAACTTTGGCTCTGCGCTGGCAAGCAACCCCTTATTTCGCCCTTCGGCTGATTTGCTGCACTGCACCACAGCGTGAAAAATAAACTCGAGTGGTCCGCACAGGTAAGTGCCACCTACCTGTCGCGAAGCCCGACGGTTTCATAGCGCAAGTCGCGTACCTCACTTGCGAAGCTGCGAGGAAGGCAATAAAATCGCACAGTCAGCGTATTTACGCTGGCACAAACAGACACAATGGCGACGGCAAAAAATTATAAAGAGGCCATGCGCGAAGACGATGTATCTTGCAACCGACAAAACTTTGGTTAGAGGCCACCGGCTATCAATCTGTGCACAGCAGCAAACATGTAACAGTCCCAATGAAACGACCTCGTCGAGGCCACTCCGCGGTCTCTTCGCGCGCCTTCACCCGGAGGCTGTCACGAAATTGTTACATCCGAAGGCGCCGAATTAATAGTCAAGTCCATCGCACACTTGCGCTGTCGTGCAGCAGCTCTGCCAACAACCTGCTGGCCGATCAGGGAGTGACGAAGAACACAATCTAGAGTTGGTGGGCAAGAACGCAACAACATCGCGAGTGCACAAGGAAGTATTCTCACAGAACTCAACTCAGTCTGGAGAAGGCTGAACGTAGGACTGCCTAAACCATGAACTTAAAGCAAAATTCGCCGATCTCGCATCTACCAGGAGACCTCGTCAAACAGCAGCGGGCCGATACACGAGAGAGAAACGAAAATGCAGATAGCGCATAGACACGTTCTCTGAAAAGCGCGCCAGCCTCCTCCAGCTAGGAGTGCTCGTTATTCGTCTGGATTTGAGAGGCTTGAGAGTTGTTGGCCGGGAAAAGCAAAATAAAATAAGAAAAAGTGTGGCGTCACATCCGTCCACCAAAAACACTCGTAATCTATGTATCTAATGTTCTCCTTTCCACCTCTGCTCTGTGCGCGCATGCGCAGTTCCGCAGTGTTTGTTCTCCCGATTTTCAGGTCTATGAGACTCCTAAAAATTCTTCAAGTGTTGCGGCTCAACATCTGCCTTGCTGCGCTCTTGCATCTACGTACCCAGTTATTGTCAGCGAGCAGGGCAGCACACTGGGCAGCTTGGTGGGTGAGGTGAGCGGAGCGTGCGCGGAGCTTACGATTGTGTTTCTGCCGCCGCCATCATTTAGTAAGGCTGCGGCGAGCTTCCAGAAGTTACATCAGGTGGTCATGCACGTCCTATGCACGCTTAGTAAGCTGGACCTGCTTTTCGTGCGGAGTGTTTGCATGAGTTCGTGTGCCCAAGTTGAGTTGTCTTCCTTCCAGAGAGGAGTTACTGGGAGGGCCTGCCGGAAAGCATTCCAGTCGGAAAGTCTGACTTTTCCAAGGGGGAAATGTAAGGTTCGAGTGTAAATTACAGTATTTAGAACACATTGGTCGTTACCGAGGGTGTCTTCACTGTTGATCTACTCTGCGTGTCGGATGTGGTTTGTGAGGGTAAGGTTGGGGCAGCTGTCCCGAGTGACGAAGTACCCTACAGTTGTCGGGTGGGCAGGGTCTGAAGAGTGATGCCCAGCGTAGATTTAAACTCCGCCAACTTATGACCGCGCGGCTCTTGCGATAGGCCCACATGGGACAGGAGGCGTTAAAATCGCCCACTATTATGAGGGGGTCGCGACCCGCGATCCTTAGCGCTGCGCTAAAGGAGTTAGAAAAACTGATGTTTTTTTAGTTTTGGGGGGGGGGGGGCAATTGATATTAATGTTGTGTGTGGGGCTATCTGTTTGCGTAGAGGGAGAGCAGAGACCATTACGTACGAATATTCTAGATTTAGGTCAAGATTAACATCCTGCGCTGTGTAGGCGTTATGGAGTAGGAGACAGGTGAACGGGTCTCATTGAAAAGTACTATAGCCCGAGAGCTCGACCGCATCCCCGGTTTCTTGCAAAGCAAGGACTGCAGCGGGGGTTGTCAATGTACGCCCTTAAGATGGCGCGTTTAGTCCTGCCTTTGAACCCCGGACAGTTACACTGTACAAGAGAAGGAGCTTGGTATCTTTGCAGGCGGCGGCGCCCTCTAGGGCGTTGGTTGGGAGGGGACACAGCCATGCTGATTTGAAAGGAGATTGCCTTGGAGAGCCGGAACAGGTTCCGTCACCTGCAGCGGGAGCGGTTCCGGCTCCTCCGAGAGTTCGGCTAGTATAATGCGTCAGTAGAATATTCATGAGCGGTTTGCGTCTTTGACGGGTCCCATTCGGCGGAGAAGCCGAGGGTTTGACTCTAGCCACGTCTTGATGTTGGCTGTCGCGGCGGCCGTAACTGTATCCGTGACTGTCTTGAGCAGGTTGTCTTGGATTCTAATACGTAGAGATGTAAGAAATATAACGCAACCGAAAAGTCAAATGAAATCTATTTAAGGGTACTAAAGACTGAATATGAAAAGTGAGTGGGTGCATGTTCAATTCAATTCAAATCAATTCTTTTATTTTCCAGAAATAATGGGTCCAGGAAAGGGTCAAGAGCTAACAGCTGTCTCGACAGCTTGACTAGGCCCATGAACCCTTCTACAAGGCCGTAGTGGTTTACAGCAACAGCTAGTGTCCATATTATTTGACTTTAAGAAATGCAAAGAACAATGAGTTATACAATAGCAGAAATGCAATTAAATTATTAACTAAATAGCATATGAGTTCAAAATGTGTCTACAATAACTGTACTTATAGTTTTGAACACAGCACAATACCAAGACAGAAATATAAAGAAAAGTAGAATACATACATGTTCTTGAAAAACGGCACTTGCAAATGAGAAGGTAAACACGCATAGCCATTCATTCTTTGAATAGAAAAAACATTCTCAGTTCTTTTACGTCGCAACTTATCACACATTTATGCTCATTTAGAATAAATGGCAGCTTATGCTGTAGTGACTGAAATTTATTATTATTTCGAAATTTCGGGCGGACCCAGACATCATCATTACGCATCGATAGTGTAACATGTCTTCTTTTTAGATACTAGATTCATTAAGAATCCTGAAAAGCTACAGTGGAAAAGTAAAAAGAGCGGAGCAGGCGATATGGATACATATATTCAGCACTAATGATGTTGTATCTTATAAAAGCACTTCGCGTGGGAGACAGATAGTCAAGGTTTGCAATATGTCGCATGATCCTCTTTTGAAGTACAACTATCTTTGCAACATTTCCATTTGTCGTTGTAGCCCTTACTAGACCACAGTAGTCGATATGTGACGTAAACAGTGCGTGATAAATTTGGATTTGGAAGAAGATGTCGGCTGCGAGATAAGATTCCGGTCACTGCGGTCAGCCTTCTACAAACATCTTCTATGTGTTTATCCCAACTTATGTTCGAAGAAAACGGAACCCCGAGAATTCTATGTTCATTCACTACTTGAACTTCTTGGCCCTGGCATCTGACAGCATGACATGTTTTGACTATCTTATTTTTAGATCTAAATATTACTACTTCCGTCTTCTTAGGATTTATCCTAATGCAATTTAAATTGGACCAGAGGTGTAATTTGTCAAGTATTTGATTACATTTGATAATTAAATCGTCTACATTAGGACCTGAAATTATTACGCTGCTGTCGTCTGCATATGTGATAAATTTTACATTTGAATCAATTTTCACGATATCATTTATATATATATATTAAAAAGCAAAGGCCCTAATACACTGCCTTGTGGTACACCGTTTTGCACTGGTAAAAACGGGATTTCTGATTATCTATGTACACTGCCTGCTTCATGTTTTCTAAGTACGACTTTATTAAAGCAAGAGGTGTTCCGCGGATTCCACTAAGTGAAATGTTGTAAATTAAAATATTATGGTTGAGGCAGTCGAACGCCTTACAAAAATCAATAAACAGGCCGAGAGTGAAAAGGCTCTCTTGAATATTTTGCACAATAATTTCCTTAAGCGTTAGCAGGGTGGTTTCTGTTGATCGCCCTTTCCGGAAGCCGAATTGGGCGTCACATATAATATTCCTACAAAGGAAAAATTTAGACATGCGAGTGAATATCACCTCTAATCCTTTAGAAAAGACAGGAATGACAGAGGCTGGCCTATAATTGCTTGTGTTGTTTCTGTCACCGCCCTTGAATATGACGCTCACCCTACTTTTCTTCATTTCAACAGGATAGACGCCCGTTTCAAGAATCAGGTTAAAAATATGACCAATCACGAGAGCAATGAATTCTATGACATACTTAACCGGTTTTATTTGAAGGTAATCTGTGTCTAAGGCCTTGCTATTGCTTAAGTTCATGAATGTCCTGTAAACCTCTAATTCGTCGGTAGGCTCAAAGAAAAAGACTGTCGGCGCTTGTCTTTATCGGCGTTTCTGAATTGGGTATCTGATTCACAGGCATTCCAACATTTGTGAAATGACTATTGAAATGGTCAGCAAGTGCGCTTTCTGGCAGCTCACTTCTTTTATGGTTTATTCTTCCGACTGACGCATTCTTTCTGCCGCGGCCCATAACGTCATTTATCAGCTTCCAAACTACGTTGGGCTGTTTCCTTGTAAGTTCAGAAAATAGTTGCTGATAATATGTTCGCTTGGCGTGTCTAAGCTGAGCGTTTAGTTTTTTCGTGCGCTTTTGAATGTAATGGAAATTTCTGGAGACCGAGTACGTAGAAAAGCGTGGTAAAGCTTATTCTTGTTCTTTATCTTTTAAATATGTGCGGGTGCGACCCACGGTTTTCTTCTTTTTTTTAGTGCTTCATTTCCGTGAGAGGAAAATGTGAAAATCTGATTTTCTACCACGGTGTCCACTATTGCACTTCGTAGCGCTCAAAAAGGAATGCCACTTAGATGGCGATGGTTGTAAACTTTCTGATGTCCAAAAAAAAAAACCAGAATAAATGTCCTCTTTGCACATTCGCTTCCTTTTGTTAATCGTCCAATATGTATGCTACAAAAAGTGCATGTTACAACATGTACCTTTTTTATTTTGTCCAGAATTGAGTGAAGCCAAGAGAAATTTAACGTCAGCCAAGAGAAATTTAACGTCCCCTTATACATATATATGATAATATGGTGCGATGCAATGGACTCGCCCATACGCACATCACTGTTAGTGGGCATTACAGGCAGTGTAGTAATTGCAATTCCTAATCGCTAATGTCGTCTTATAATTCCCGATAGAATATATGCCTTTCGATGCAAGAGAAAAGGCGCCCTTGGAGATGCTTATAAAAATAAATACATGGCCGAGTATGAGTAATGCGGAAAGGCAATGTTACTTGAAAAAAAAACGAAAATATATCTCTTCTTACCCTTCGCTGACTCTGCAGCTGCACCGTGATGGGTGGTGGGTTCTACTTTATTGCCACAAAGCGGAAAGGATCAGCTGCTACGAGGTCGAGTCACGGGTAGCTTCCAGTCGTGGGCGACCTCTTGAGCTCACGTGATGAGGGCCAGCTGGAATTTTTTAAACTGGCCAGAGTTTGCCCCATTCCTCCGCCGAGGGAGCTGACAAGAGTGCCGTCGGAGGGGGTTTGCTGGCGCATTCACATAATATATGGCCTTGGGTGGCGTGCGTCTCGTCACTTCAGTGCGGCCACTCAGGGTCATATTCACCGTTTATGATTAGACATAATCGGTAAGGGCGAAAAATCACCTTTGTTTGTAGGCATTTGTGTGTCGTGGCTTGCGCCCTCTCCAGGTCGAGGTGGGTTGGATACGTATATCTTAGCTCGCGATAAAGGTTTGTAATGTCCGCGTACGAGCGAGGCCCCTCGGCGCGGGTCTCCCGTCCCCCGTTGGCTTAAAACTCGGGCTAGGCGGTCGACCCTCTCGTTTCTGCAAATACGCGCGTGAGCTGCAACCCATACGAGATTGATGTTGTGATCCCAAGTTCGATTGAGCAGAGTTCGCATTGCGAGCGCGCATGTCGATTTGGCGAATTTTTGAATGGTGCTCTTAGAGTCGTGAGGGAAGGTAGGAAGTAAAAATGGTCCATTCTTTACCTCTTTCCTTAAGGCGTGGTTCGGGTGTACACCGGGATATGTGAGACAGTTACTGCGTCATTTTCCTTCCCTCAAAAATGATTTTCCGAAAAGAAATTTTCTTTTCAAAGCCACCGTAGACCACATCTTCTGGGACTGTCCGAGAGATCCCCCACGAATATCGCTCAAGAGGATTGCGCTCCCGGGCCCGTGGGAGACCTTGTTGCTCAACTCCGACTTGGAAACCCAAGTACAGGTGGTGACGACAGCTGAAGAGGTCGCCGCCAGTCTCCACTGGCGGCCACCTAACAGGATCAACAAACCCATTTATAACTCATGCCGATAATAAACGTTTTCCAATAAAAAAAAAATTGGAAATGAAATGCGCCGTAATAGCGTCCCTTCTGGGTGGATATATTCAGTGTGCGGGGAGGGAAGAGGAGAAAGGCGCAATGAAAAAAGAATTAGTCCAATAAGATCACACTGCGCACGGGTGCCATTTGCGTTTCCCCTCTATGAAAACGCGATCGCAGCGGCAAGGAGGACGTAGAGGTAATGAAAAAGTAAATAGTAAAGACGGAAGTTCCAGATATATTCTAGACCGCCTAGGGATATAAAGCGCGACTGCATCGCGCAGAACGCGGCCGCCTTTTGCATTTCGCCTCCACCATTAGGCGTTTGCCGCGGCCGAAACAACGCCTGCATTCGGGCGTATGAGCTTGCTCGCTTTTACCTCCGCCATTACCAGGAGGTTAACGGCAGAAGTAAGCGGCGTTGACCCTTGCAAGAAGCTGTGCCCCTCAGGTCTTGGTTGTGCTTGAGCGTTAAACACTTTTTGCTCCTCGAACCTTGTCGGCGCTGTCGAATCCTGTCCTACCATGCCGTTCTAGGCAGTGAAAAAAAAGAAAACAGCGAGCGAAGTGCTGTCGTTACAGCGCGAACATACCTGTGGCATCACACAGAGCACGCCCACACTCGATTTGTATTGTATGGTGACGCAAAGCACTGCGATGGGTGGTCATTTCCTTGCGTAAAACTTCGTTTCACAACGCAATATCCCATAAAAAAGCGGAAGCTCAATGATTTCATAAACTGCTGTGCGTCGCATGCCAAAATTAAGCATAGGGAACAGCTGGAGCCATCGCGTTAAATGTGAACAAAAAAGACGCGAGGTTGAGAACAATATTTTTAGGACAAAAATCAATGAATGCTTTACTTCCTACTCCGTGGCTATTGTTGACTTCTGTACATCAGTTCGACCCCTCCACGAAATTCACAACGCCATGGCTAGCATTTCAGCCCGCTAATTGCAGCCACGTGCCCAACGTGCGTTTCAGTCATTCAATACATGAAACTGGGCACAACAGTTTTGTGAGTAGGTTCCAAGCGGTGCCGCTTGTATGCATTCAATGCCCTTTATAGTGGTCACAACAGTGGCATTCGGGGCACCTTTGTTGTGAGCGTAATTAACGACTTGGCTTGTATTGGTGTTCTGTCTTCGGCTTGGAGCCATCAAATTCTCAGAAACAGGTCGAACATGAAGCGAGCGTAAAGCATCACGCGATTGTGCAGACGTTCGCCACCGCTAGTTGAAAAGCTACAGGCCGCCTAATAAAATAACGGCTTTGCGTTTGTAACAGCTAATCATGAAGCACTGAGGAACAATCACATATAACTGCTTTGATTTTCAATGCATGTCAAGCTGCAGTTCAAGAAAGAAATAATGCAGCGTAAAATGCAAAGCTGCATTGCTGCAAAAGAACATCGCGTGCGAGATTTGGCAAGAGTCAGTAGGTTGCTCTAGAAGCTGAAGTACGCCGCGGCCTTCCCTGGGCGCAGCAGACACTGCCGCTCTCTGTTTCTGTCTCCAACTGCCACGATTATATGCAGTGACATCAGTTTTAACGTCGCGCTGGAAAAAAAAGGTGCTTAGGTTTCGCCATTAGATTCCTCAGCTCCTGACTAACTACAAGCGGGCTGACCTCGGAAGTATGTGAAATGCGGTAGGTTTATAAACCTCGACTGGCCACATCCTTCCCTTCTCTTGGACAGACCCGTGGCTGGTCGCAAGAGCAGTGACATCTTTCAGGTGCTTGCAGTGTCTGCGTGGCTGGCATCTATTCACTGGTCTCGGCTGTACGAACTGAATTTAAGTCAGCCTGGCGTGAGTTCGGAACGCATTCCATACCTTCAGTGGCTGCTAGCACTTGGATGATGACCTAGATTGGTGACTGGATATCATTTTGCCAAGATGGACAAAATCAGAACACGATGCTTACTTTTTTCTCTACTACTAATCTCTCCTTACTTATTCCCTAAGCTTTAAGGGTGAGGTGTCCATTATAGGCAAGTGAGCACAAGATTTTCTCACTTCAACCCTTTTATGTGCGGTGAAACCTGCTGGTAGCTAAACAGTGAAGATACGACGTGCGTTGCATTTCACATTCATCGGCAGGGTAAATGGATCTATGAAACTAATCTTGACGCCCTTTATTGCACTCGTCCATTAAGCTCTTCAGTCGCGCACTTCTAGGAAATACGAGGTAGATGTTTACTTTAAACAGTTTTTTTCATTATTCGTATTTTGTTTAGCTTCCAGCTCTTTGAGCTTCCAGAATGCTGCCAAGCGCTATAATACTTCATTTAATAATAATTGGCCACTTGTGTATTTCGGCACGAAATATAACATTGTATGAAGAAAGAAGTGAGCTCATAACCAGGACTCTTCGTTCTCACATTCACAGTAGGGACGAAGTGGCACTAATGACGTGCGATGGTCAATGGAATTTTTCGGACCTCTTTTGGTTGCGGAAGGTCTCGTGGCGAGTGACATTGTGGGCTTTGCCCAACCGTGGATTGCCAGGGCTAACGGCACTTGTGACCAGAAACACATACCACAGCACAAAAACAAATTTGATCTTAACAGGTATGGGACAAAACCCTACAGAATGCATAGAAGCAGCTATCGAGAGGCCGGTTTTTGTGTACTTGGTCGATTGGATTTTGCTTGATGATTATGATATCGGCAGAAGCATTCTGAGTCAACATATATCACTCACACCTGCAAGAAATTTCATCTGCCAACTAGACAGTGTTAACGGCGGGTGGAATGAGTCCGGGAGTAGTTTGGTGCCCAACGTTCCTTCGTTATATTCGCGGGGATGCTATATGGTGCATCACGAAAATCGGCGCGGGTTCAAGAAGCGTTCTCAGCTATGGAACAGCGTTATACAGGTGGCTTGCGTTTACGTCGCGGGAGTCCAAGTACATAAAGATGAAAAGTTCTGCAACAGTTGGGAAATGGATGTCATCTGGAACGCGATTGTTCTCTACAACGTAACTATAGAGCTCACCTACTACACTGAAAGTGGGACTTTTGCGAAAGATTTGACAGCTGGCTACGTAGACATTCAAGGAAACTTAGGCGCATTGAGTGAATCAGCACTAACCGTAGGCGCTACTCCCGGTATCATTACATACTGGCACGAAACTTTCTACGCAAGAAGACAACCCTCTGAACTTCTTCCCATCAAGGACATCTTAAGCGAAGCTAGGATGGGACTAGTGCTCTTGGTGACAACGCTCATACTCTGCCTGCTTTTCTTGGTCCTTACTGGTCTTGAAAATCGAAAGCTCCGGTCAGAAACTGCCGCGTATGACTCGTTCATGTTCCTTCTCGCGTCGTTCTATGCTACATCTTCACCAGTCCCTCGAATCAAAAGATGGGTCTTGGCGTGCAGTATCATATATTGTTTCTGGCTGATTGGTATCATTCCATTTTCTAACTACTTCCGAAGTGAGTTCACGTCAAGATTCACTATTCGAGCTTTTCCGGAAGTTATTGACACTCTGTCAAAGCTCGAGAAAGCACTCGACGAAGACCGTGTCGCTCCTTGCGTTCCGAAAATATCCCTAGCACGCGAGCAGTTGGAAAAAGATTTGGGAAAAAGCGCAATTTACCATAAACTCAGCTCTGCCTTCCGTGAGCACAAAGCTAAAAAGGACCTTGTCACAGCAGGCTTTGTATCTTGCCTGGACTGCGCTCGGCGATCTGATCGCGTCTGCCTAACTTACTCTCTGCCATCGTGGATATTCGCAAATATAAGGCGAGACTTAGTTGAATCTCAGGAGCTGCTAAGCAGCGTCATGCTTACAGTAATAATGAGGAAAAATTATCCACATAGAAGTGCCTTTCGTGACTTCGTAAGAAAGCTTATTGAGGCGTCTCTTATCCGACCACCGAAAGAGTTTTCTGAAAGATCGCCTCGGGTGCAGAATGGGAACCAAGAACATATGGAACTGAAACCCATTAGGTTTTCCGACGTTGCATCTGTCTTTGTCATTTACTTAGTCTTGTTGATTGTGCCAGTTGTTATTCTTTTTTTCGAGATCCTAATTGCCGAATAGAGAAATGGAATTTTAAGTGGCCGACATTTTCAATGTTTGAATCATCAGTTGCTAGAGTTAGTCGGTCACACACTTGTGAGGACTGCACGTAATGTGTTTGGATCGTGTGTTTCTTGGCTCAAGAGGCTGAAATATAGCATATGTTTCATGGGCTCAATAACGAAGAAAATTTCAGGCTAAACAAAGTCACCTCTTGCGAGCAAGTTACTGCGGCTGGTTAATATTCGTTGAGTACACAACCTCGAATTGGGAACTTTCGACACTTTCGATCCAGCTTTTTATTCTTTTTGTGATTATGCTAAAGGCTCTTAGTGGTGAATATTGCGACAGAGAAGGCTAGCACTAGCTTCTGTTACATTATTTGTAATGTGCGAGGTACTCTATTTCGGTCTCGTAAGCGGTCACTGTCTTTGGACACGGGTTCGTTGTGTTTGTTTTCCTGATTCCTAAATAAGGTAGTTTGAAGGCTGCAACGTCTTCGTGCAAATGGCGCCTCACAAAGAAATCAGACTCTTTTGCTTTTTGAATTACTGAGTGGGTTTCAACCGGTAAGAAGGCCAGCGGACGCCCTGGCCTAAGTTCCTAAGTTTTACTTTTGGTAGCTAAGTTATCTAGCCCAGTCTTGACAATCCTAAGACGCTCAGACGCTATGGCAAAGGTTCTGAATTCGATTTTGTTACTCATTTGAAATTCATGCAAGACTATAGGGCAGTTCAAAATGTACACTCAGAATTTGAACTGTTGCGCAATATTGCACAGGTACTAGACACTGCATTTTCGGAATTCCGTATCTGGTATTCAGCTCTCCAGATTGAGGATGATAGCTTGAAGCTGTTCTTTACCAAAGTGCTCCGTAGCAAGATTTCACGCTATAGTAAGCACGGCTGGTGATCTGATACGGCTGACGAAAGTTATTTGACTCTCCGCCAAGGGCAGTTTTAACGGTGTTTTAATACCCGAATAGAATTCTCTTTTAGTCTGACTGCCGGGGCAACTTGTGCGGTGTAAACGTCGTTGTTGTCTTAGTGTCATATTCCCGAAAATTACTGTTTTATCCTTCTCGCCGAAACAAATGCTGCACACATGGGCTTGGGAGCTGTCCGACCTGTAACCCCATTTGGGTGTGAATTTCCAGGCGGCTCTCAAGTGGATGTTCTTGCGGGGTGTGCTGATCAGTAAATAAGTAGTGTTAAGCTTTCAAGAACGCATTCAGCCTGACGGAGATTCCTTTGAAACAATGAGCCGGCACTGAGGCAGCGATCGAATATCTATCGTTAACACCCCTACCATACGTCGCCTGTTCACATCCTTCAGCAACCTAGACTTTAGCTTGACTAGCAAGTTTATGCTGCACAAAACGCGAAATCATATGCCGTCGTTCCGAACACTCAGCGGCAAGAGCTAGAGCCTCACTTTTCATATGAATATTCGTAAAGCCATGCAGATAGGGGTACATAGGCCGGCGGTTCCAAATCCGGCCACTGGCCAGACTCGAACTTAACTAGTAAGTTTCTGCTGCACGAAACCCTGAATCGTGTGGCATGATGAGGAACATTCCGTGGTGAACTTGGTCCGCAAATTTTACAGAAGTGTCGGAAATGATTGGACCGATATTGACGCCTGCTAGAAAGGCATGTGTATCCAGGGTAATTTTGTTTAGAGTTCTCTTGCTCGGACATCATGCTGCCGACTGTTATCATATTATTTCATTAGGTAACTGCCTCGGTTATCATGGCAACCACTGGGTTACGATTTTTGTTATGACGCATAACGCTGAGGCCCAAAACGCGAGAAGTAGAGCACAACGCTCTAATACAACGTCGTTGCTATAGGGGCCGCCGTCTTGGAATCTATCCGTGGAATCATCATAACTCAGAGGATTGGAACGCGACTAGTAGAGGTAACGCTTTGAAATCGTATAAGGATTCTCGAAATCAACTCGAAACTACCTTCAACAAAGAGCGCAGAACCTGCTGCCTTGGTTCGGCACTCTAACGAGACCTTCTGTTGGCATCCTGTAATTCGAGGCAAGAGTAGCGACATCAACAACCAAAGGTTTACGTCTGCATTCACGACTAATTACGCCAAGAAACAACGAAATAACACGCAAGCGGCACCGTACAGCATTTTCTTTGGAAATCCATTGTCTATGAACAGATTCAAACTGATGCCATTCCTGAACAAACGGGGCAACAAGCTACGGTAAGCAGCTCAGAAAATCATCAGCTCCGTGCTTATTCAGCACATACACGGAGAAAGAAGCAAACTGGTGGGCTAGATTTCACACCTAAGACGTAAGAACCCAAACAAAGAGAGTTTCCTGTTTATTGTGGTGCATCAATGTTTTAAACCTAAAGGCCAGGACGAATGAACCTTCTGCTGGCCATCGACTTCAAAACAAGACGGCCAAATATGCGCAGACTGTTCTGCACATACCTAAAGCTGTTCACACTAGGTGACTCTAATGACTATTAGTGGCCATAGCTAAACCAGGGTTTGACTGCGCATATGGAGTTAAAAGGAGAGACGCACAAATTTCAGACCCTCCACAGAGCTCACCCCAAGGACCACTGCTTTCTAGTGGCACACGGCCCTAGCCACCTTAACAGATTGGTGGAAAACAGCGCAACGACGCGGATATATGTACCACCAATATGTACCACCAACTCGCCCGTTTGGCTATTGTGGACGTTAACAGAGCCTGACTAAAGGAAACCCCCGAGGAAGTACCTGAGGGGGCCTACATCTCCCATGATGACTGCTGCAATAACCGAGACCAAACTAGAATGCTACAGCAGTATGACTGAGTATGGAACTCAAAACGTCGCCAGTTAGCAGTTTTACCTGACACGAACAGACCTTGAGAACTCAGTACTCCAGTTTCGACTGAACCCCTGCAAAGAAGGCTTTCAGTTCATGGTGTTTTGACTCGAAATGGATGCTGTGCGCCTTCGAGGGACTCATGCAAAGTGGTGAACATGTAATAGGTTAATGGCAGTTTCCTGGCCGTTCTTAAGCACAGCTACCGCGCAAACAGCATTTTCCCTGTTACCTCATTTAAAAATTGGCTATTTGTTCTGAAGCGAAGTTCTGAAGTCTATTTGTTCTAATTTTTTTATAAAGTTGTTCTGCTTTAAAGGACCCCATTGTAGTTTTAATGTGTGATTCCTGGGCGCGCAAAACCGTGAAAGTTAGGATGTGGAAATGCAATGAGCCAATTTCTTTTATTTGTGCTTTCTATACTTTTGCCAACAATGAAGAACTGCGAGCTGTGGTCGCAATATGGAATGTGCACATAGAATGTGCCGCAAAAAGCGCTTGTTATTGGCAGCAAATGTTTTAATCTGCGCTCCGTGCACCACGGCGATTTCCAGTGCCGCTTTTGCTGTCGGGCGGAAGAAACCGTCCCTGTAGCGGAATCCAATGACCATACAACAGTCTGCGGGCAACTCCAGCTTCCAATAAATCGGCAGCCATCCCACTTTACAATGCTGGAAATACCTGCAACAGTGTTTTCACAAGACCTAAAACTTCTTGTCACATCTTCAGTACGATATGCGCTCAGTATTCAAGCCCTAGATAGTGAATATTGGTGTGGAGTTTTACTGTGTATGGTAGATTTCAGTAAGACATACTGTTTTCTGTTCTCTGCCACTGATTTTCTGTAAATTATTAATCTGCCGAGCTCACTTCTGGCTTCGTGTTAACCATCGCACCTAAAACAAAATGATTTCATTTAAAAAATAAAAACATGTTATACTTCCTAATTGCTACAAAACACAGCAACTGCGCTGGGTATGTTTTATATAAGTACTGTAGAGGGTAAAGCGGAGAAAAAATCAAAACACTGCGTTAAAGACTATAGCGATAGTTTTGTTTTCACCTATTGTACAAATCGCCAGAGCTACATTTCTAGATTTCAGCAGCATAATCTTTACACTGAACATAATTGTGAAATTTTAATACTCACTGTGCTTACGTATGATTTCGATAATTTCTTGATGTTCTGTGATTTGAGGTCAAACCCGGAAGAATATAGATCTTTTGTGCCTCTCATTGCACGCTCCTCCTGTGTGCGCTGCGGTGCGTTTCTTTTTTATTGTTCTCCTTTCACTGTACAAAGAGCTCTGAAAGCACTGCCCTCACGCGCTCGTAAAACGCTTCACTTCGATAGAAAATCTGCAAACTTTGACGCAGTAAGTTAGTGCTCTTCTCCACACAGGAAGCAAGGCATACCGATGTGCGTGCAGATTGGGGCTCTCAACCTTTCTTCGAAAGGTAAATTGCTGGCACCTGTAGTGATTGGTCCTGTCAGTAGCGTCAACAAATTGTATGCGTCGGTGGTCTGCTTGGTGTTAGCGACGCAACACGAGAAATCTGAAACAGTAATACGTTCGTGTGCTGAAGCCCTCCGATACTTTGATTAAGAGCCATATCAAGAACAGCGACCGATTGTAGGACGCTCGCCACAAGCCGAACCAGACGTCACGTCCATACCTGCCAAACTCGGCACTTGGAACAGTTCTTGAGGAATACGGCATATTGTGATAAGAGCCGTTTTTCTACGTGTAGCAGTTTGATCAGATGAGCAGCATTACTTGTGTGTGGTTTCTGCTATCTGGTCACGACAATACTCTCTCATGCACAATTTTTAATATTATTTTATTTCTGTACAAACTGTAATAAGATGTGCATTATGGTTTAGGTTAGCTTGTACTGTAGTGACAATCACCAGGTATGTTAAAACCGTGAGTTGTTAGAGTTGTAATTGTGCTTGGTGTTGCTGTAAAGTACTCTAAGCGGCATGTACGGTATTTTTGCAACTGTTGAATTACGAGGTAATTTCAGGCCTTCAATTTAGAATGCTCTGTGTTCTGAAGATGGAAATGTAGTACGTTTGTTATTTTATGTAAAATAGAGCCGCATTACTGAATGCAAGGACGTGAAGAAAAAAAAAACGACGGACTTTCTGAGTGCTCACAGTTACTTTTTTCAGAGGAACAGCTGGCCAACAGAGCGCTCAAGAACAGGTATAAAATAATCGATGAGTGCTTCCTCCTCCATTGAACCTGCTGGCTACATCAGGACCGTTCACATAGGGATTAGCCAATAGAACGTGCATAATTCGGAAATAATCCATTCCACAGTGTCCATCTGTGCAGCCTTTTCTTCCAAGACGCGCAATGAGTGGAACATTGATTACCAAATACCTTTAAGACTCGGATTTTGTTACCGAAGGTAGACTCTAGGAATGCTAGTTTGAAAACGTTTACCATATCGAGTCAATTTCTGGTAGACATCACTACGGCTAACAGCACCCATGGTCACCTGACCCATTCACTAGAGCAAGCGCATATTGTTAACGGACCAAGGTAGACTCTTATGTGTTATCATTAATACAAGCATTGAAGCAATGAATGACACCAGGATTGCCCTGCAGTACGAAAGTGGTGCATATTGTTTGGCGCCTCAAACATTTTTTTTTTCTGATCCAAAAAAATGCCGGTGTTACTGTGTTTTCTCGTTAATCGGTGCGACTAGCACATTGCTTGTGCACTTACGAAGTATAGCGAACAATTGAACAAACTCACCTAAAACATAGGACGCCGCGGTGGCTCAGCCGTTACGGCGCTCGGCTCCTGACCCGAAAGACGCAATTCCGATCACGGCCATGGATGTCGCAATTTGGTCGAGGCTAAATGCTAACGCACGTGTACTGCGCCATATCACCCCATGCTAAAGAGCCCCAGGCGGTCGAATTTCCCGGAGTTCTCCACTATGGCATCCCTAAAAAACTGAGTCGCTTTGAGGCGTTAAACTCTATAAAATCAATCAATAACACCACTTTGAAGCGTGGTGAGATCGAACGTGAGGTCAACGTTGAGTGACTGTTCACGAGACGTTACGGAAATACTTGGCAAAGACGGCGCCCAGCTGTCCCTCCAGAACCGTTCCAACTATGCTTCTGAATAATGCCTTTGACTAGCAAGACGGCTGCGTAAGGGCCATAAAAAAAATCTACTTGCTTCCGCACAAGCTTTGCTGCGGCATCCACTTCACGTGCAGAAAGATCTTTCATGATCCGTTGCTTTGCTTGCGCCTCAGCGTCGGGTACAGGAGGATCTTGCTTACGCAGTCGCTGCTCTTATGGCTCAAGAGCTCGTACAGTCGGATTCTAGAAATATCATTAGCCTTAATATTCAATGCAGGCTTCAAGAAAAAAAATCGCCCAGGATTTTATTGCAAAATACCAAGACTTATTTCTGAAGGGCACGATCAAGCTTTGTACAAATTGTCAGATGGTTGTAGATTGCAAAGCCGAATACTAGGATACCAAAAGAACATTCGAGGCAGTAGCGGGTCACACTATCTTTTTCAAAGTATACAGTGAGCTAGAAGGGGTGTAAGAATGGTATTATTGGTGAAAAATGCGTCTTCAGTGGTATGTAGAAGTATGAGCCATCAAGGTTCCTGTTGTGAACAAAAACAATACTGTCCCACAAGCGGGCGTAAAAAGCCCTCTAGTCTGCACGATAAATACCAAATTCCTCTTGAACAAGAAATTACTGCCAGATGTGCATAATGTGAGGTAAACATGCGAGTATATTGCGCCTAAGATGGTTAAGGTAATTCAATGAGAATCCCTTGGTACCTTTTGGTGATGGCTCTTTTTTGCGATAATGCACTTCAGCTGCCGTGGCGGCTCTGTACTTATGGCACTCGGCTGCTCACCCGGAAGTCGTGGGTTCGATCCCGGCCGCGTTGGTCGAATTTCGATCGAGGCGAAATTCTAGAGACCCGTGGACAGTTCGATGTCAGTTCACTTTAAAGGACCCCAAATGGTGGAGCCCTTCACTACGGCGTCCATCATAGCCCGAATCACTTTGGGACGTTAAACCTCCATAAACCATAATGCACTCTTAATCTGCTACTGGAGCCTTTTTATGTGGATTGTCACGAAATAAATGTTAGCATGCTTGTTTGGTGTGACCTATAGGTTATTCAAAGCATAAATGCTTCATTTACATGCATGTCTACTTTTCAACCACTTGTAATCTGAAAGCCATTGTTAGAATATTCCAGCCCTTCACTTTCATGTTGTTTCATATACCTGTATATTTTGCTGTGAGATGGTGTGTTGTGCTGTGCAGTGAATTTCACTTTGGTTGCTTGGAGAACGGGCTGCACGCAGCAGATTTGTGTTAAATTCGAGTCTTGTCTCGGTTTATGACATGTGCTCTATATGTAGATACATGTTTTATGATCGGCTTATTGCTCACAAATAAACCTTCTATGAATGGAATTCTCTCGAATAGCATGTGTTGTTACTTCATTTCACAGGTAGACGCTTATACATAAATTATTATATGCGTGACATACGACTTGTCCATAATGCGATACAGCGCGAATAAAGACGGGGACGAAGCGAGACAAGACACCACAGCGCTGACTTCAACTGAATTTTTATTGCGGAAAGGGGATATTTATACAGGAAATGGAAGGGAACGCATGATGCCGCTACTGCTGGAATTGATACGCGGGATAAGATATTTAAAGGCGAAAAGAAGCAGGCTGCAACAGAGCACAAGGATGACTGCTAATAACAAACAACAACGCAGTGCAAGTCAATGATGAACGATAAGACAAGGCACCGGCATTTTGCAACAAAAACACAAAAACAAGAGCCAAAGGGCCTTAAACCGCAGTACAAGGCGAGGAATGAAACTAGGGAGCAAAAAGCAGGGCACTAACAATTTGCTAGGGGAAAATAAAGCCAAAAAAAGGGTAAAAAAGATATAAAACCGTGCGAGAGAGACTAAAATTGCAGGGCCAAAAGGGGCAAATAAGAAGCTGCTCATGACATGGCGGCAAACACACCTGAAAACTACTAAGAGCCAAAAGGTTCTAAAATCGCTGAAAATCAAAACCGAATGAAGAAATCACCTAGATGACATCTGGCTCAAATAATCTACTTCTCGTTTCGTCAGGGCGATCGAGGGAGAGCTGACACAGTCCTCTCCTAGTTTCAAGATGTGCAATGCCTCCATGATTTCGCGAGTGCTTTGATGGGCATTTTTATCTAGAACAGTGCAATCTTGAAACAACGGCTTGCCAGGGCGAGACGGACACTTCAAGCAATTCACTCCCAGGTTCCTCTTTGCTGTGTTGCTGACGTCATTAGAGTGCTCCATCAGTCGCTCATTAAGGCACCGACCAGTTTGGCCTATGTAAGCCCTGCACAACTCAAAGGAATTTTATACACGACACCGACTTTGCAGGATACAAACGGTGAACGGTGTTTGACCGGGCAGGCTGGTTTACGCCTGCAGGGGCGTTTACTCTGTGGCAGAGCTTGGAGAGCTTGTCGGGAGCCGAAAACACCACTCTAACATCAGCCCGCTGGCCTATTCTCTTCAACCGGTGAGACACCGCGTGCAGGTAAGGAATCACAACAACCTTGTTGTGCTTGTCTGGAACCGCCACTTCGCGTATTCCTCCCTTAAGCTTCTTCAGGAGGCCTTCTGCTACCGAGATGAGAAGTGTCTTAGGGTAGCCTGCTCTTTCCAGCCTAGAAGACTGTTTGTTAAAGCTGTCACCCATAGAGTGCAGACAAGATTTCTTTAGAGCATTAGTAAAACACAGGTTCGCGATGCCGCGCTTAACAATCTCAGAGTGGGCAGAACTATAAGGAACCAGGGACTTGCCCCCTCTCGGCTCATACCGCCAGAATAAGTGTCTTTCTGCTAGAGAAAGCCTTAAATCAAGGAAGCGTAGTGACCCACTCTCAGGTGTCTCATGTGTCAACATGAGAGGTGACAGGCACTGCTCAAAGGAGGAGAGAACACGAGAAACAGTACATAGAAAGGAGCAAACATTGTCAGCAAGTAATACTAAGTAATCGTCTACAAATCTAAAAACTTTTGTGACAACTGAAGGGAGTCGTTCAGCGAGCAGTCGGTCATGATGGGCAAGGTAGA